>NC_079898.1:9818980-10118980 GCF_024868665.1 Triplophysa rosa
GATATCCGGGGGCGGAGTCCGGCATGCAAATTTCATTCGCCAATTTCATTGGCCTTTTCTAAACTAGTCAGAAGTTGATAGGTTCTCAAGAGCGAACCCCATCTGTCTGCTCGACACAACGTCTCGTTCCCTCCATCAGGGAACTGAGGTTACATCCGTAACCAAGACGTTTTCTTCCATAACCCCTCCAACTCATTATTGCGGTGAATCATTTAATATTATATCATATAGTCAGGCAAATGGATATTTAATGGACAATGCTTTTCTTGATGCAAGCAGATTTTCTGATTTAAACAGCCATTTAATTTACCATAATAAAACAAATCTTTGATGTCATTTGTTTAAAACACATAAACATCTGTTGCCCTCTAGTGGTCTAAGCACACTAACATTTTTCATATCTAGTTTTAGTCTGTTAAATAATGACTTTGACCATAAACTGTTCAGAAAAGATAATAATAATATAAAAAAGTGATAAGTGACTCAGACTCTCAGACCTGATGAAAGATTGTGAAATATCAAACATCTGCAGCAACATCAGCATTTCTTCAACACTGAATTCAGAGAACTCTGAGAGACACACACACAATATCGCACACAAGTGTTATGACATTAGCATGGCTGTGACATGTCAGCCAAGGAAATCAATAACTTTGCTATAGTAAAGTATGATATTTTGACGGTTACTGTGGTAGATAGATTAACACTTAGACCAGTGCTGTACACATACTGTAAATCCACATTCTGTGCATTGTTGTTTTTAAAACGTTTTGTTTTCAGCTGCCAAATGTGCTCTTAGGTTCTACACCCCTGGTCCCAATCTTCTCTAAAACCATAATTACATCAGCGTCATCCAAGTATACCTTCCTCTCACTGACAACTGGACATCGATTAATACAGTGGAGAAAGTGCTATTCATTTGAGCGGGTATACAGAGAGCCATTTATGGGAAATAGAAATTAATCTCCCCGATGAAGTGCAGGCAGAGTACTTTCAAACACAAGAGGGTTGAATATGGATTTACACAACAAGCTGCCTTCCACCAATCAATTACCAACAGTATCTGACTCTGAAATAGAGTTTGTCCTCTTCAAAATAATCTCTCAGTCTGCAAAAAGACTGCTTTAATTAATATGTAAGGAGGTTTTTTTTGTTTTTATTGGAGCGTTTGGCTGCAAACTGGGTCCACTATTGTTATTCTGGAAATGTAATGGATTGTGTGTAATCCAGTATAATCGGCTATTAGAAACCATTTTAGATAGGTTTGTATTGTTGTGGTTGAAATATATATTTTAAATATTTCTATTGCAGGGATGATGTACTGAGCCCTGGGACTTTTTCAGTGTTTTGGTGGCTAGTAAGTCAGTTGGCAATCGCCAAATTTATATACAAAGTTTATATATATAGACGAAATAAATCTCCCAGTCCTGAATATGTTGATACATTTGTCTATAACACATATATAGAAGGTGCCATAGCTTTTTTAATCCAGTCAGTTTCCGAGTGCCATCTAGTGGTTTGATACAGTATTGCACCAGATGGCTGAATGGCCTGTCCTCACCACAGGAAACCCCTCAGTCAAATAAGTCACATAACCAGAGAGAAAAAATCACTTAAGGAATCTAATTTGTTTTAAGCCTCTTTCATATGTACAGCCCATTCTCACGTGGCTGGCCTCGATACGTCTAGTGCGTTCTGGCAGATTCAAGCCCAGAGTAATCCAGACATTACTTTATCCCCGTTTACACATGGTCAGTACTCCCTGATTGAGAAAAAGAGCCAGTGGTTTGTGGCTGTGACACACGTGACATGCCGTTGCTCTGTGAGTTTAGCGATGTGAATGAAGTGCAGTAGTGTCAGTGGTGACTATCTCTGAATGAGCATCTATTCATTCTACACATGTGCTGGTTAAAGGGATACTTCACCCAAAAATGAAAATTCTGTCATCGTTTACTCACCTTTGAGTTGTTCCAAATCTGTATAAATTTCTTTCTTTCTGATGATCACAGAGAAAGATATTTGGAAGAATGCTTATAACCAGACAGATTTTGCACCCCATTGACTCCCATAGTAAGAAAAATTACTTCTGTTGAACACAAAAGACGACATTTTAAAGAATGTAGGACAGCAAACAGTTCTGGGGCACTTTTGACTACCATTGTTTTTTCTCCTACTATGGTAGTCAATGGGTGTTGAGATCTGTTTGGTTACAAGCATTCTTCCAAATATCTTTCTCTGTGTTCATCAGAACAAATAAATTTATACAGATTTGGAACCACTCGAAGGTGAGAAAATGATGACAGATTTTTCATTTTTGGGTGAAGTATCACTTTAAGCCTGCTTCAATGCACAACAACAGTCGCTCTGATCCTGTTGCTGCTGCTGTGCTAGAAAGACAACGTCATGTTCAGCATAGGTTCAATGGAAATGACTGATGCATATATAAATAGGGAGACAGAACTGGATGTATCATTGCATTTTCACGTTTATTAATGCCTGCATTTTAAGGATGAATGGGCAATGTAATTAAATAATGTATCTTGATTTATCACATTGGAATTTTTGTATATCTAGATTTTTATATATTTACAATAAAACTTAAATTGTATTTGTTCATTTTAATCCAGCTATTGTAGCAAAGTACGTTTTCAAGCCAGAACTAAACTAAACATAATACATTTTCAAATGAATCTAAAATAATAAAAAAGTAAAATTTGCCATAACATGTTTCTTTCATACTTTATCATTGAATGAACACTATTTAATTACATTAAATATATATTTTTTATTTACATCACCTGAATCCAGTCATTGCCTTCTCTGTAAAGATATATGCAATGCTCATTTAAAATATAGCCAAAATGAGGTATCTCAGACTAATGTTGGAACAGGATTAAGATCTTTGATTCCTAAAATGCTGTCTAGGTAGGCAGCTGTGTAGTTTTTGGAAACATTTAGGCCTATGTTTACTGTTTCTCTCGAAGCAGAGATGCCTGCTTAAACCTTGTGTGGTGTTCAGGTCTGTGAGACCCATCTCTGTCACGGTCCTGCCTTCTTGCTTATGAATTTCTAGTCGTGTGGCAGGATCGGGACAGAGTCCTTAGGTTATATGTGAGAAGGCCATGAGATGTTTATGTTTTTGACATCTCATGTGTTTTCTCGTGTCTCGTCATTAGCCCCGCCCCTCTCATTTCATGTATTGCTTTCCTTCCGTGTCTAATGTTTCCCACCTGCCCTCGTTCGTTATCCCTCGTTTGTCTTCCCCTGTAAATGCCTTCATGTTTCATTGTCTTGTGCTTTTGGATTGCATTCTGTTTGATGTGTACGTGTACCCTGTTCATGTTCTCATGTTGTTGCCCGAATGCCTGTTTCTTGTCCTGTCCTGGAACTGTGAGTTTTGTGTTTTTTGCCTTAGTTACCCTGCCGTGTTTTTTTGACATTTTGTCGTGTTAAGTTTTAGTTTTTTGCCCTGCTGTTTTTGCCCCCTCGTGGGAAGTTTTCAGTTTCCCTTTTGCTATATCTTAGTTACCCTGTCTGTCCCCCATTGTGGGTGTTTTTTGTTCTTTGTTTTGATTAAACTGGTTAACCCCTTCACTGCCGTTGCCTGCGCTTGGGTTCTTCTCCGTGTCTCCTTGACACATCTCAATGTTTAATACAAATTATGTAATAAATGTGTTTTTAAGCTTCATACGTTTTTCACGTAGATTTTCTCAAAAATAAATAAATAAATAAAACACCCTTTCATGTGATTTAACAGAGGTAAATTATAAATACTTCCCATTATTCGCTGCTGTCTTTCTGAAATATCTCCATTTGCCATAAATCAATATTGTTAGTCACCCTTTTTGTTTGTCACTGGGTTTTACAAATATCTAACCAATAAAAAGTATTAAAAAGTGCTTGTCAACTTTAATGAAGTACAGTGTTTTCATGAAAAACAGAGAATTTGGACATCCGAGGAATCAGAATGACAGTGACGATATGCTTTCTATTTTGCTTGTATTTGGGAGAAATTAACAAAGCATGAACACTACAAGGGATAGATACACAGTTTAGATGCATCACTGAGATCAGAAAAACAGCATGAAACTATCAGTAAAAACCAAAGTATACTGAATCTCAGCATCATACTAAACGAGCTTAACAACAGGATTACAGTGCAGAAGATATAAAAAGGTTTTCAACTTTATGGTATTTCATTTCTAATCACTGACTCTGTGATTAATTCAGGATTATTGTTTTTGCTTTTTCAATTTAGACCGATCTAAATCGCTAGACAGGTTCTGTGCACGCCAAAGCCCATCACCTCAATAAAACAGAGAGCGGGTCAAAGGAAAGCTCTGTGCGTGGGAGTTTAATATCAAAAGATGAGATCAAATACGTCAGAGGCTGCAGGCAGATGGAAAGGTTATACGATGACGGGTGTCACTGTCTAGGCTTTTAGAGTTGTTAGCATTGTTAAACACAGATTCTGTGGCATTACTCCAGTGTGCCGTATGAGGAGGTTGTCTCAACTTTTCGACTTTTTTGATATTGGGTATACTTTTTTCAGAGCACACGCACATCTTTGATCACAGGACAGACTCTGGGAATCGTAGAATCATGATCTCCAGTAAGCTCCTAGTGTTTCGAGGCCCTCGTGGGGCCCTGGTCACCGAACTGGTTGAGGAGAGCCAGAACCGAAGACGCAAAAAGTCTTGTGGTGACCTGTTTCCAAACGGCTATCGTGTGAGGTTAAGCACATGTCAGCCAGGAGATGGCAGAGAGAAGAACCAGAACTCTTTCTCTTCTTGCCTTCGTGTGCTGTCTAACTGGTGTAAGTGATCGTTTCTGAGGAGTTGTTGTTTTTTAGATGATGTTTGCAGGAAGCTTGTGGCGTTGGGTTTTGCTTTCTGGCTGTGTGTGCAAAGGGTCTGGTAAGGATTTGAAGTGCTTCTGTTTCCTGTTGCTGAAAATAACTCTCATCCCAGTCTTACTGTGAAAATGATCTGTGCACAGAGACGGTGTAAATCTGCCAGGACTCAAAGAACTTTTTTGAATCATTTGTGTGAGAATGCAGCGTGAGCAAAGCTGAGAAGACGAGGTGTGTGTGTTTGAGTAGATTTTGTTTTGACGCTCATAGCAGGACAGAAATTGGTGTTTATATAAGGAGCTTGCTGAAGCAGGTGATCTTTTTCTCTAATCTGCTTCCTGATGCGCTCATTTCAGCACCTATTTCTCACACGTACACAAGTGAGAGAGTTCCACAGCTGTTCCTGTTCTTCTCCAAGCTCCAAAAAATGCACTTAACAACTGTTTTGTTTTGCATTGTGACATTGTTTTCAGGACCAATCACATTTCGTATCACATAATGCACATGTAATGTTCCTAGAGATGCTGTGCTTTAAAGGTTAAATATATTTTTTAATAACATACTTTTCTGTTTTGCTTTTGAGAAATGTCTTATTAGATATTGAAGGTGTCTGCCATCATGGCTTAATCTTGTCTGGCAACCATGAAGTGTTTTTGAATGGAACAATTTCAGACTATTCTTACTAGCAATGCAGTATATAGATTATAAACCGTACGCAGGTATTTGCCAGAATGTGCTTTATAAAATAAGCGCATCAACAAATTTCCTTTTGATCCACTAAAGACAAGGTGACGTGTTTACATTTCAAAACTTTTACTAAGAGTTTAACACAATTTAAATTTTTTTGCAAAAAAAGCCTTAGAAATTCTCATTAACCAAAACTGTTAATGCCATATGATGTTTTGCTAAAAAAGCAAAGCCATGATACCCAAGCACGTTTTTATTAATCATACATAAAAAGACATTAATATAGTATATTTGAATAGAAAATTATACATGTAAAATATTTTGAATGCAGAAAAGTAACTGTATTGGTAATGAGAATGGAAAAAAGTTGTGTACACAGCCTGACAAGAGAATATTAATCTTTTTGAAATGTAAAGTAATCTGTTAACCTTTTAAAAGGTACTTGTAGATGTGTTTCTTGACATAAAATCAAACGTAATGTAAATATATTTGTGTGTTTTTAAACAATCTTTATAAAATGCATCAGAATATCAGTCAGGGACACTTTTTCTTATTTTTCTTTATACAATAATCATAATGTCATTCAAGAACATCTAGAACATTCAATTGTTTTTTTCCAGAATATTTAAATTTTACTCTGTTTAAACTACAACAAATAATGCACTCTGCGTAAAAAATCTGAATGCGTTACGCTAATAAGAATTTCAGCCTAAAAGGCAATAAAATACATAAACACTTCATTCCTTTGTTAAAATTAGGGTTTGTGCAAGGTAGAAAACACAATTATGTTTATTATTAGCATTTTTTTGTTACCGAATTATGTTTTATTATTCAAATCTTTACTTGCATGATGTTTCATGAGAATGACCCAAGAAGTGAATCAAAAACTTTGACTGTGTCGTAAATTGAAGCCTATTGGCTATTGAAATGTAAAAGAGAAGCCTTGTGGTACAGCTTCCTGTTTTAAAGGGACACTTCACCCAAAAATGAAACGCACCTTCGAGTGGTTCCAAATCTGTGTACATTTCTTTGTTCTGATGAACACAGAGAAAGATATTTGGAAGAATGCTTATAACCAGACAGATTTTGCCCCCCATTGACTCCCATAACAGGAAAAATACATTGGTAGTCAAAAGTGCGAACAAAAAAAATGTATAAAGCAAGTTTTCCTATGAGAGTGTGTGGGGGGGGGGGAGATCTGTCTGGTTATAAGCATTCTTCCAAATATCTTTCTCTGTGTGCGTCAGAACAAAGACTTTTATACATATTTGGAACAACTCGAAGGTGAGTAAATGATGACATAACTTTCATTTTTGGGTAAAGTGTCCCAATAGGATGAAAAATAACATGATATTCTATGCATGTAGCAGACTATTTGCTGGTATTTCATCCAAACATACCAAACTGTTTTACACTATATACTATGCTATAAACTCGTCTTCATTCTCAAATTCTCGCTTTTCTCTTCTCTTACAGGTCTGAGGTTTCTAAGAGCGTTGAGATTGATACAGTTCTCAGAAATTTTACAGTTTTTGAATATCTTAAAAACAAGGTAAGGCCGACACCATTATTGTGCACCTCTCACACCCTCAATAACTCCACGATGACATCAACACACACAGTCTCTACAGCTCCTTAGCGTCTCTGGTGTCCTTACCATCAGTGCAGCTCTGAAGCTTCGAGCCAGACGTCTGCAGGGCTTATAGTTGAGCAGAATGTTTTCGGTTATTCCCCCACTGTGTGTGCATTTAGTGTGCTGTAGGTAAGAGAACAGGGCCGCTGTCCAGCCTGATGAATGCGGGTGTGTGATGCAGACAGGTTCTTGATTGATTCCTCTTCCAGCAGCCGTCGCACATATGAAAGATCAGCGCATCCTCAGTGGTATTTTTTAAATATGTCAGGATAAGGAAGAAAAGGCAAAACGCAGTCAGAACTTTATGCTGGAATCATTTATTTGTTTCATCCAATCATATTTCAGTTGAGAGAAATTGCTTAGATATATCACAGAAATGACACAACCGTCTACAGAATGTCACATTTCCACCACCATATTTGGCTCACATTGACCACAAAGAATTATTATGGTGTGTTCAGGCTGACAGCGATTTGGCAGCGACAACGTGACCATAAGTCATTTATTTTCAGAGACAGTTGGCTATTTGAGGCACTGCTAGAGCAAGCAGTTAAAGAGTTACATTTTATGCAAATACGACACAATGGGCCTCATTCATGAAACATTTGTAAATTCCGAGTAATTTGCGCATAAAAGAGACCTTCCCGAAAACTTTCCTCTGGATTCACAAATACTTCGTAAACTTTAGACTTGATTGTAAAATTTGAGTATGTTAGTGAATTCCAATCACTCGTAAACAGGGCATGCATGCACACTCATTCACAATAAGCATAATCCCCACCTATGAATTACAGCTACGCAAATTCCGTATCTAGGAATGCTGGAATCCTCTGGACTTCATTCTCTGGTTAGGCTACATTATATTGCATAAAGGCATAAGATACTAATAGGCTATATGCTTACCAATAAATTAATCAATTAAACAGTTTCCACCAAAGAGTTTTTAGCCAGCTAAAATAATAATATCTGCTGCTCTTCTGAAAACAACCAGCTGGTGGCGCCAGAGAACGCTTTAGAGGCACTGCACGTTATTCCGGAGATGCGTTAGTTGCTGTGATTTAGATTATCCACAACAGTTAGCCTACTTGTTACTGATATCTTATTTAGAAGAATATGACTTCATATGAAAATGCAGTAACAATATTAACTTCTCCATTGTTGTGTATGATGGTTGGTCAATGTAGTGTTTGTTTCCCGCCTCTTCTCCACTGTGATTGGACGGCTGTGTGAAAAAGGACAGTGACGAGCTCTGTGTTTTACCCAAAGTTAAAAAGTAAAAAATGATAAGACAGAGCAAAAGAACTCGTGAAATATCAATACACACAGTGCATCAAAATGCAGTGTCATCAGTTTGTCTAAGGGTGCGTTTACACTTGGCATTAACATGCGATCTCGGTGATCCGAACAAGCAGATCGGATCTTCAGACAATCAGGACACAGCGCGTTTACACTTGTCAACAAGTGGCTTCCACATCTGGATAATGTGATCGGATCTCTATAGTTTCCCGCCCATTATTTTAATAAGCTTGCAATTTAAAAATAGCCCCGGTTCGGGGAGATTTCACACAACACGTATAACGGGGAGGATGAGCATGTTACACATTTGATACGCAGCCATGTTGAACTCGAGGCAGCGGTGGGAAGTAAACCATGGTTAAAACGATTAATGATCTTATATGTGAAAGTATAAGCAGAGGACGTTTGTAAAATGACAAACAACAGCTTTTGTACATGAGCTGTGGTGGGTTTCACTCGCGCGCGCACACACACAGACTCTATGGCGTTTTTAAACACATCATTTGTTTATTCATGTCACAGACACATAAAATAATCACATAAGTAGGCCTAGTTACTATGATCAAAAGCGAGCACTTACATCGTTCTCGTGTATTTGGGTTGGTTCGGCTGAAAGTGACAGCGCGTCGTTTGTTTGGTCTGCGACCTAAATAGCGTGTTTACTGACATCAGCTATTAGCAACACTATACAATCTTGTTTCTGTGTGTAAATGATATACGGTTTATTCAGAGCTCCGTTTCAAGCTGCCGTCTGCGGCTTAATCTGTTTTCGGGGACGGTATTTTCGAGTCAGATCCGTGGGCGTGGCTTGTAGGTTTTGACTAAATCTTTGGTGTTTCAAGTCTTACGAAACCTTTACCCTAACCCACACCCTAACCCTAACCTTACTCTGACCATCTAAACTACCTATGATTGTTAAAATGGATGAAAAAACACGCTTGGGTGATGACGTCAGACTCAAAAAAAGATGAAAAAACACGTTTGGGTGATGCCGTCAGACTCGAAACACCAAGGATTTAGTGAGAGCCGTACGAGACACAAGCGGCAGCAGCCCTCGGGGAACCGGAGAGTTGATTACGCGCGTATAGGCTACAGTAAACACACAAACGTATGTTAGAAACAAGCTGGTATAGTGTTGCCATTCGTGTCTGTGACATGAAAATAAACAAATGATGCGTTTTAAGCTGGCGCTTTGTGTGCGAGTCAACGCCATTCATGGCAGTCACAAATACAGCGATGATACAGCTGAAGTGGTCAAGTAAAACATCTCGTGTGATTTGACATAAATCCTCTGTAGGTTAAAGTATCCATGATAATTTCGTGGGAAAACGAACGACTGTGCAAGAGTAAACTTTCCTCTGTATTTGTCAGCTGCTCCGCAGTCTGAAAGGATTCGGACAGAAGAGAGAATAATGATAGCGGGCGGGGTTTTCTGTGAAATTGTACCGGTAAATGTAGATAAGATGTCTGGATTGCGTTTACATTACACTGAGATCCGATCACAATGCGTCCTCGACTACCTCTGGATCAGGACACGCTGATCGGATGACATTCCGATCAGAAGCGCGTTTACACTTGTCTTTTCAATGTGTATGTGGACAACATCCAGATACAGGTAGCATGTTAATGCCAAGTGTAAACGCACCCTAAAAGAATGCAGAACGTTACGTGCGGTTTTACGTATTATTTACACGTGGTATGGAGCAGGTGTACATTTTTCTTTCGTACCAACTAACAATTTAGAAAATACGAACATTTTCATGAATCTTAAAATTTACGTTGGAATGACTTTACGAACGATTTACACACAAATTTGTTCTGCTCATTCGTTTCATGAATGAGACCCAATGTCAGGGTCCCAGTGTCGTTTGATTTGTTGGCTGATAACTTGTGTATTCACTCCCAACGAGCAGCGCTGTGTCAAGACGTGGCCAAACTGGCCTCTCGTGTGTGTGTTGGGCTCAATAGATGACTGATCTGTACGTCAGTGTGATGCGTTTCACTTTGGGAGGTGTGATGTAACTCTCGTCTCTCACAGTAATTCCATCAAGCTGGTGAACCTGTGTTCCATCTTCATAAGCACATGGCTCACTGCTGCAGGATTCATTCATCTGGTGAGTGAAAAAACACACACACGCCCCTCTCTTCCCATGCCCATGGAGAAACTGAGTAAGAACGGAGAGCACGTGCAGATCTGTGGGAGAGTCAAATTCTCTTAAGTGGCCGTGACGTCTGTTCCTGTGTCCAGTATGTGGTTTGTGTCATAGTTCATCGAAAGATTCAGTATTTTTGGTTTTTCCTTTTGCGTGTTTTTATCAGGATGTGCCAGAGGACATCTGTGCCACTAGATGGCAGCAGAGACTCTGATCGCCACTAAATCCTCAGTTTGGTTCTTCTCGCAATTCATCTTTGTGATATCGTATATGGACGGTAGATGGCTGTAAGAGACCGCGTTTGGATCCAACAGTAATTCATTTCACGCTCTCCCTCCTACAGGTGGAAAACTCAGGGGATCCATGGGAAAACTTCCAAAATTCTCAACCGCTCTCATATTGGGAATGTGTGTACTTATTAATGGTCACTATGTCCACTGTGGGATATGGAGACGTCTATGCAAGAACCACTCTCGGACGCCTTTTCATGGTCTTCTTCATTCTCGGTGGTCTGGTAAAATCGCTTCTCTTCTTGTTGGCACCCTCCCCTGCACCCCTACCATTCATGCACTTCATTACAACTGCCATCTATATCAATTAAGCCCCCCTTTGATATGTCTTTCATTACCTTGACTTCATATTGGGCTAAATTTAAATGTTTTACCATGATGACCAATGTCTCTGTAATGTCTGTAGAGATCCATCACCCTGCTTTAAATTCTACATGCTGAAGACATCCTTATTCACTGTCCCTTATGAGGCTACGCGTTGTATTTAAATGAGGATGAAAGTGTGATGATGTATTTTGACGATAATGTTGTTGCTATTCTCTTAAAACAGTTTTGCGGTTTCAGGAGATCCCATCCTTCTGTTTCCCTCCCCAAATTCCAACAAACACAGTGGCAGGCTGATGGCCCATAGTCCTGCTTGAGCGTCACCATGGCAACGCCAGCCAGAAACGTTCTGATATGCATGCATTACTCTCGTATCATAAGCTACTCTGGTTATAGAGACTAATGTTTGAGTTTTTGGTGGAAAGCCATAGGAATAGGAAGTGGTTGAATTGAAGTTTGGACATTTAACAGGTTGAGCCTAAACTTTTAAAGAGGGTTTCAAAGTGACAACATAAACAAACGTTACTGCACATGCGCGCCTTCGTGGAGTGCCCTTAACTTCCTGTACACATTCACAAACAATAGAGCGCCTGCAGATTATTTCTGATAACAAGCAAAAGAAACCGAGAAGAGCATTACTTGGCTAAACTCGTCTCTCCAGTATTTTGAATTTAGTCTGCGATACCAAACTCAACCGCTAGATGTCAATGCACCATACGGTTTATTTAAATGTAACAAAACTACAGGACCCATTCCAAAAAATTGTTTATTTAATAAAATGAACATGCACAAAATTCAACAAATCTTTTATTTAATACAATTATTATACAAAAAAATAATATAAATTAATATGAACATAAATAGAATAAAATATAAATAGTTCTATTATTAGACACTAGCCAAACGTCCGATGAAACATTCTGTAAATCAAATGATTTTTAGACATTATTTGACAGAATCATTTAGTAAATCAGAATCATTCACATAACAGTAAAATCACCGTAACACATGGTCTGATCTTCATTTTTTACTGAAATAGATTTTATAACATATCTTTGAGTGACAACTCAGGCAAATTCTTTTGAAGTTATGACTGAAATGAAAATCAAACTTTCTAAACTCCATGTATCACCCCGTACTAGGGTTTAGTTAATACACAGACTCAAGAGATGATGGTATAAATCACGTACAGAGATGATCTCTTATGAAGTTTATGCAGCTGTAATTCATGACAGATGCATTCCATTTCTATCATAGGACAGAAAGAGCTCCAGCCTCCCAGGAGTTGCCATAGCAATGTGTTATTTCTTTGTTTTGAGGACGACTGGAAATAATCACGGCTCTGCAGTCTGTTTTATATCAGGTGTTCAATTAATGACTTCAGTATGGAAAGGTTGTAAACCGTCACGTCTGATCATTCAGATGTCATAATTCATCCAGGCCCTCGAGAACAACAGCTCAGAGCTCTGAAGGACAACCTGAAGACGAAGTGTCCGGCTAATACGGCGCAGAGATAAAACAGCACATCGTCGAGGCTGCAATCTTGCAAAACACATCCAACTCATTGAAATCGCACAAATGAGTCTTAATGTGCTTTGCAGCTGTGGGCGATCACGCTAGGCTATTCAAATCAACTTGCCACTGCTTTAGTGTTTGTTGGACAAAACATGGCATGTAGGGTTTTTCTTCTTTCTCTTCCTGTTTTACTAGACCTTTTTTACTGTCCGTGATGGACCGATCGCACTACAAGTGTTTTCATTTTCAACCAGTAACTTTTAAACTGGTGTAGTTTTGAACTATTTCCCCATTCTATTTCCCCATAATTTAAATCATATTGTGAGATGGGGAGCTTTAATAAACTTCATAAAAAAACGAACTAAAGATTTGTGTTTTTCCACGAATCACATGTCCCTCTCATCAATTTCCGCTCCTCGGATGTTGGGGGAAAACGTCAGGTGGATAAGCACGTGCCCCCTCTGACGGGTCTCTCCGCTCTCGTTTTTAGTTTCTGCTTCTGTCTTCTATCTTCTCCTTAGGCCATGTTTGCCAGCTACGTCCCTGAAATCATAGAGTTAATAGGAAACCGCAAGAAATATGGTGGTTCCTATAGTGCGGTTAATGGCAGAAAGTAAGTATTCCAGGTGCCTCTGTGGCCTCGGTCACAGCAGAACCCCTCTTTGCATGCACTTTTCTGTTTCTGTTTCATGCATGTAGGCCATGTTTGCTCGCTACGTGCCAGAAATTGCTGCTCTCATCCTTAATCGGAAGAAATACGGAGGGAGTTATAACTCGACCCGAGGCAGAAAGTAAGTCAAAATCCAGACCCAGGTGTGGTTGTGTGACGCATATGATTCTTCCTCTACTCAGCTAGAGAAGGGCTTGGTTCAGACAAGAAATGATAGAGGACAAATGAGTGTCACACTGTGACTGGAGACCTTGGCCATTGAAGCCACATGTCTATGCCTTGCGCTCTGTGTCCGTGGCTTATTTTCTGTAACACCTGCTGCCTTCTAATTTCATTACAGTGTCTTCATGACTACAGTTTGTTTTTCATCTGTTATGTGCTGCTTTAGAATCAAAGAGTCTCATTCACTAACAATTACATATGAGTGTTTATACTCCTGTTTGCTGAAAAGGGTGCCGTGCAAACTTTAAGGTCATTGTAATTAACCGGTAGGTTGTAGTGATGGGAACAACAAAGCCTTGAAGACACTTTGGTTGAAAGCATCTTTCTAAATGCATCAATGTAAAATAACCTAATAATAATCATAATAATCATAATGTCATTATTATTATTAGTGTTATTAATAATAATAATAATTGATGATGATGATGATGACAATGATGATGATGATAACAATAATTTTATCGTTATTAATAATACTGGATAATTATAATAATAATAATAAAATGAATGGTCACAGATGTAATATTTTCTTTGTGAAATTTATTGCCCAAATTTGTGAATGAGACCCAAAGGTTTTCTTTTATATTCGCTAGAACCCCTAATATATAAAGTAAACACAATGAAATGTACAATGTCCTCTAAACGATAGTCATGGAATCACTATTTCTTGCTTTCAATGACTGATGTCTGTGGTGCTCAAAACAAGAAAAACACCACAGTATCGCAACAGCTTCAGTACTGTTTAGTTTCATCATTGTCATGTGCGAATTTCTTTTCTGTTTTTTACGTCGAGTTCTTTTGTTCACGCCTGATCCATCATCTCTTGCATGTGACTGGAGGTCCGCTGGCACGTTTGCCGGTTCTGCATGCATGCTGCAGTGAGAGAAGCCTGTCTGGCTGTGTGTCACTGCTGGCCCATCACTTCATCATCTCTGTATGACATGACTCTGGCCCTGATCTTCAGTCAGTATACTAACACACCCTGAATGCCTGGTTGCCTCAGCTCTCGCACTGGAGCTGCTCCATTGCAATTGGCTTGCTTTTGTGCCCCGCTTGGTACTTTGACCATGTCCCGTTTTCTTTTGTTTTTGAAGAAAGTGACCCCCGAATGTGGATATTATAAACCCCCAACCCGTTTCTGGCTCAAACACGGCCCTGTCCTCAGCGCAGCGATTCTCCCGAACGCTCCGTTTTAAGTTCCTTCTATCGCTCTTCCTTTCTCTCTCTTTCTTTCCCAAACTATTTCGCAGCGTGAGACAGGCGCACGGTCACGTCCGGCTTTCATCATCTGTGTTTGAGGGCAAATACTAAGCCGGGAGAAAGACATTAGGAGCCCCATTGTTTGATGCTGTTTTGCTGTCAGTGAAACAAGATTGATGAAATGTTATGTTTGGCCTCAGCCCCACGTTTGGATTCGCAGTCTGGTGTTGAGAGAAGGCCTTGTCAAAAGAGCTGAGCCTCTTTCTTTCTCTCACTTTCCTGCTCTCAAGCTACATGCATCTGGATGCAATTACAGTAGACTCCAGCTCTCTGGCCGAGCAGAAAGACAGGAACCAGGCTTTGCATTATTGTTTAAATATGCAAGGCACTGTGTGATTATGAACGGACACATCACGACACAGAGAAAGAAACGTGTCAGGATATTTATTTCCGCTGTCAGCACGTTTCTGACGATCTCAGGCTGGTGTGCAACTCATAAACTCACAAAAAGCTCAAGTTTATTTCCCATGGACTCCATAAATGTTTATGGAGAAGCAATGAAGGATGTGTAAATGTAATATAAAATATAGAAATATTCAGTAATGAAGTCAGACTTCCCTTACAAAAAAAAGAGTTTACTTCAAGTTCATTATATTAAGCCAATTTAAGTCAAGTTCAGGTATATTTTTAGGAATACTTTTTTTAAGTAAGTGTAATAATCTTAATGTACTATTACTATGCTTGTTGGTTTACTATTTCAATACTTCTTGGGTCTAAATTGGCCCACTTTAAAGTTTATAAAAGTATCCTTTGAAGTATACTTTAGGTGTAACAGTAGTAGGGTTTGAGTAAACAGCTAGTTTAACTGTACATTAACTGTACTGCAAGGTTAACTTATAGGTATACTATAATATACCTTTACTAGTTCTGTACAGTACTTGCATTTTCAATACTTACAGTTCAATAACACATTGTTAGTTTATAAAAAGTGTAGGTGAAGTGTACTCTCAGTGAACTATTAGCTTAGTAGTTTTCATACTCTAAGTACACTTGTAAGTTTTCTTTGGCGTATAGTTTGCTATTTGTAATGTATGTATATATTATTTTGTTACTATATAAACTTGGACATGTAAGACACAACTACAAATCAAGTATACTTGGAATATACTTTATTATACTTTCAATAATATCTCCATCAAAAGATTGTGTAGTATAGGCTGAATATACTTGTCAGATATTATTTTGGAAGTATAGTTAAGTATAGTAAGCCAAGTACTGTATAATTAGTGAGTATAGTAAGTATTATATTAAGTATATTTCTAAGAAAGAACATAAAGTGAATAGAAAGAAGTATGCTTTTAGCACACTTCAACTTTTTTGTAAGGGGTAGTTGGACCATTTCAGTAGAAACCTTTTGAAATCCTTTGACTAGAGATGCATTTGAAATCCACTTAAAATATCTGTGCAGTCCTCATGAGCAATCTTTCTGTAATGAAAAACCCAGTTATAGCTGTTGCCGTACACAAAGGTCGACCGAGTTCGGCCTAGCAATAGTTTAAAGTGTAACCTCTGCTATTAAAACCATGCTGCGGCCAAGACAGTGACGGCTGTTGATGCGAGCGTGTGTGCAGCGTAGCGTTTAACTATCAAAACGAGAACGCAGATCAAGCCGGATCTATGACTTTAATATAGAGCAGCGTTGGAACGGGCCGAGGTCTCTGTGGTTTCCATTAGCTCTGCTGTAACCGAAGGAGCACGATGAGAAAATGACATAAACCCTGATTGAACTCTGAGCTCATGCATCTCCTCTGAGCTCCTCTCCAGAATCCACGCCACAGCAAGAACACGGGGCCGGCCGCGCCCACAGACCAGGCCTCTCTTGGCATGGCCGCGCGTGGCGTGAGAGTTAAGAAGGTGAAATGGCTGGTATGGCTCTCATAACACATTAAAACAAGTGTGATCAATAGAGTTGGAGTCATGCGGTTGCCTGATTCTGGTTAGGTGTGTATGGGGAACGATCCGTGCGTAGCTGACAGTGTGATGTATGGGCTGTGATATTGGACAGCATAATGCAGTGAAGAGTGTCCTGATGGTGGATGCTGAAATATAGGGTCTTATATTAATGGATAAGTCACTTATATGGAATTCATCTGCAGGGATATCGTGATTGACAATGTGTGCCACGTAAATCATTTTTTATGTGGAGACACTGGCAAACAGGGGAAAAATTAAAATCTGAAATGCACAAAATCTCAAGCATACAGTTAAAATATAACTGTGGTACTGTATATATTGATTATAGTAAATAAACAAAATATATATAAAGAAAAGAATAATACACAATGTGTCACAGTAATAAAATATCATATTTTTTTGTTTTTAATTATCAAATGATATTATTTTCATTGTAAATTATATCGTCACATCACCCCCCTATAATATTCAGATTAATGTCAGCCAATATGGATTTTCTGTTGATTATGTGGTCGTATTGAGTTATACTCCGCCTGCATACTGCATATGTTGGGCATTTACGGTCAGTTATGACATAATGGAGTTGTTTTGAATGATCGCAGTGTTTTTGGAGGTGTTACTAACTAAAATGTTGCCAGATTACATTCATCATTGTTCCCTGCATCAAGTGGTTTATTCTAATGATGATGGAGCCCCGGCTCTATGTGGACTACACATGTGGTCCATCTTTAGCTCTGTTCTCCTTTGTTTTCAAGTGAAAGACAAGCATGCACTCCTTTCATCAGGTTCGCCCGAGTGCTATTGTTTAAACACAGCTTTCCTAAAACCCGTCTGCGGCGACTTTAGAAACGAACCGGGGGACTGGGGGTCTTTGAATATGATTGAGCAGTTAAAGGATTAGAGCAGTATCAATGGTTTCGCTGCTGAGGCTGATGTTCGAGCTTGCTTTTTTAATTTTTCTTTGGTTCTGATTTCTATATTTGGGTGCTTTAGTTTGTTTCTTTTTCATTTGGCATGTTTCTCAGTGCATGCGTTTGCTTGCTGAGTTTGTGCACATTATTTTTATTTCACCTTATTGTGCGTAACATTGTGTCGGAACCCAAGTGTTCTCTTCACTGTGTGTTCACAGTATAGTGGTGTGTGTATGCATTTTAAGTTGGTTTTAGACATCTTAAGTTTGTAGTATTTATATTGTTTAAGTTGGTTTAAGTTATGAAAAATGTTTCATCTTAAATGTAAAATGATCAGTGTTTCTTTATATTATAATTCGTAGTGTTTTTATTATAAATAATATTCGATTTGACATATTTTTTTATCAATGACATAGCCTATAAATATAAGTCCTAAAGAATGAGCTATAGCAGGGGTTTTCAAACTGAGGTCTGGGGTAAGATAAAGCAAAAATTCTAAAAAGTCTACTAAACATTACTACATATGTTTGTATTATTATAGTGAGTTTTTTCCACACTTTTTTATACACTGTGAACGTTGCTACAGTACAAACACACTTGAACTGAAAATGTCTGTTCAGGGTTATATACATCCAACAAGTGTAGCCAGCTGTTGAGGTTTGGAAACAATATGTTGTCCTTAAAATATTACACTTACTATTTATGTAACAAAGTTTCAATATTTCTTTACACATAAAAATGATAGATGGATATGTATTTTAGAAAGAGGGTCCGTCTTAAAAGCTCCATCTTATTTGGGGGTCCCTGGCATCATAAAGTTTTAAAACCTCTGATCTATACAACCATTTTTAAAACAAAAGATAGAAAAGGACAAATGGATCATGCCGAAATGTTCTTTTTCCTCTCCGTGCTACTGTCAGTCTTAACTCAAGCACAGAAAAAGCGATGAAGGTTTTGGCAGCCTGTAATGACATCACTCTTACCCAAAACTCTTAAATGGTTTCGTATCTTGTATTGTTTGCATTGGCAGTACCGTAAACCTCCTCTCAGTGGTGAAACACGATCAGTAGCACAATCACGCACCACTGATAACTCATCCAAACACGGAGACGAGATGTCTGACATGAGCCAGTCACAGAGTGTTTGTGTCTCTGCCAGGGACTCTTTACTGCTGTTACACAGTAAAATGAGTCCGAGCATTGTCACACAAACCCTCAGATTTAGCTAAAGCTCTTAAGTGGGCATTTTTGGAAAGAGGAAAACAAGAATAATGTGTCTCTCATCAAGCTGCCCCTTTGCCAGACGCTGTTGGCTTTACACCAAGCCATCAACTCGAGTCTTCTCATCCCAGGACGATCAAGCATGCGATTACTTCCACCCGTTAAATACAAGAGGCAGGATCTGTGAAGATCATTATGTCTGATAGCATCCAGACACAGCAGCAATAAAGCTTCCGGCGAACAGAGATAGGCCTGACGTTTGTTGTGGATCTGGGCACAAACAACACCTGAGAGTGTACGTTCCCCCAGTTACAATTAAGATCAACAAGCGTGTGTTCTTTGACCAGTCATCCGCTAATGGAAGAGAGGTTGTTTGGACAGATTTAGATTGATGATCGTGCATGGTTAAAGCTCTTGAGGCTTTGACCGCAGCAGTATTGGAGTAATTCAGCATGGGAAGTGAAGCAATCCACAAAGCCCATGGCAACAGATCAACTCTTTAACCTCCTGTTGCACGAAATTCTGCTTGACAAATAAAGCATTGTTATTGTTCTGCTACAGCGTTAGAAGTAGCAATTATGTTGTTAGAATTGTAATGATGGGCCATAATCTTGTGTGTAAGTCAGACACATGTAAAACTTCTGAGACATTTGTGCTGCGTCCCAATTTGCATACTATCCGTCATCAATAGTATTCAAAAATAGAATTAGTATGTCCCAAATCATAGTATGCTGAAATGAGTATTCCCGGATGGTCTACTGTTTCCGGTGAAAATTTGAAGTGTGAATCCATGGACACTTAACGGCTGATAATACCCACAACTCACCGCAAGAGGGTGGGGTTTAGTGACGCTACACTGCATTAATACAATTAAATAAAGTAAACATTACATACAAAATAATAAATGCTGAAATACTTAAATGCAAGAAAGAGCTGTATTTTGATGTTCGTGACAGTTAAGGATCACAGTGTCGTCTAAGCAACAACGGCCACTTCCGTTTTGCGTTAGTATGTCCCAGTGCGTGCATACAGTTGCTACGCACTAGGGGTTGAACGACCTCAGATTTTTTGAAGTCGACTATTATGTGATAAAAGTCGCGTCGATGTCGACTAGTCGATGACGTCATTAATAAATAAAATAAGAGCGAGGGAATGAATGTTTTGCAATGGGATTTAATGGGTGTGGGCAGTAAGACACTCGTGTGGGCGTGCGGGCTGCGGCAGAATGGCGGAACTCCCGCAAAATAGCCTCTAAAAATATTATCCAAAAGCAAATGAACTGTTGTTCATCTATTGCACACGAGCAACAACAACTAACTAAAATAAAACTCTATTAAAGCGCGAGGTCCTAGTAAAAGAGCAGCAGGTGGATCTCTACAGCAGCCTAACGTTACTTCAGAGTTGAAGCATGTGTACAGACCAAACTTCCCTTGCATTTACAACAAGTCAACTGAAAGGGTCATGTGCACTAATAGATGAAACAGCAGAAAAATATGTCGAGGTTGTTTGTGACGGCCTATGAATTTAGAACAACGTCAATATATTTATTAGCCCTAATGCAGCAGACGCTTTATCATAGCGGACTTACAAACGCAGCACCTCAGTGACACAGCGGCCAATATGAGAAACATTTTTATTTATTCAGTTTCTTTCATGTTTTATTAAATGGGGAACAGTTACAAAAATAGCCTATAATATATAATAGTAGAAGCACAGCGCACTGAAATCTATGTAACGTTAGGCTTTACCTGCGAGCTTTTGCAGCTTCAGATCAAATCGTGAATGTTGCGGACGAAAACAGGACACATTGTTAATGTAATATTATTTCCCGACCCGCACCCGAACCGCAAATGACACATGAATAATTATTCCACCCATTACATGAAATATTAGCGACAGGTACCCTGGCGGGTACCCGCGGGTGCCTGCCCGCGTGTAGGACTCTGCTTACAGTAACCAATAAAAACTATTAAAAAGTACTTGTCAACTTTGACGACACCGTATTTAATCATTAAAAAAGTACAGTGCTTTTTCCATTTCCTGAAAAACAGTGAATTTGGACATCTAAGGTATCAGAAGGACAGCGACAATATGTAAAATGTTACAGTTTAGCATGATAATCCAGAGCTGATGTCATCTGAAATACTCGCAGGATAGCCATCATCACTCCACAGGTGCATCATTTGATGTCTTCATAAGAGGCGATAATAAAAAAAATGAATCATGTTTTACCTGAGCACTATTAGTAAGCTGTTAAAAATCAGTTGCTTATGAGGTTTTAGCAATGGAGCCCGCTAGGTTTTGGAAAACAGCTCTAAAGTATGAAACTAGACATTAGTATGTAGAGAAAAATGAGCCCCGCAAGGCCGTGACCTTTGGCACACTCCAGTCGAGCTCTGAAACAGAATGTTTGTTCCATCTGATGTATACCAAGTTTTTGTTTCAGTGCCTGCCAGGACGAAAGAGAAGTGGAGGTTAGAGTTTACCGCGGCCACAGATTTAAAAACAATTCAAAAGCTTTTGACAGATGTACTGATGGATGTCATTTTGTATCGAGGAACATGTCAACAAGCGTCTTAGCTCAGGGGCGGTTTGGCTGCAGAGACATGGCTTATTAAGAACATTTGACAATCCAATGTTAAAATGCAAGATTACATTTTGTTTGTCTTGAAAAGTTCAAAGCTTTTCATGTAGTGTTTTAAGGCTGTTTTACAATATGTTTATAAATATGAGGTAAAGCAACAGTATGCTTTTATGACGGAAAAGGGCAGCGATGGTTTTAAAGCCACAACGTTTAATGTTTTCAAGACGTTTTCTTTTCGGTGTTATGACTTGATGCTCTTCTTTAGTGTATGCCAGACTTTAGTTGTGTTTTATGTTGCACTCTTCAGCTGAATTTTCCCCCTTACAGGCACATTGTGGTTTGTGGTCACATCACGCTCGAAAGTGTTTCCAACTTCCTTAAAGACTTCCTACACAAGGACAGGGATGATGTCAATGTAGAAATTGTTTTTCTTCATAAGTAAGTACAATTCCCTTTGGAATACATTTAATGACTTTCATTCCCCACTAAGTATAATGGCTGTGCGTTATTAGGCAAAACATGTACCAGCTTTAGTTGTTTCAGTGTCGGAGCTCTACCAATAGGCTGTTTTTGATGTTTGTTTGTTAATGGGGAACTGTACATTTCTGCATCACCAGTGGCACCAGATTGATGAACCGCATGGATTGTTTGAGTGGCCTTCATATATCTGCCTGATAGAACAACACGGCTCAGGGGTTGGCAGCGTTTTCTGCTTGTCTGAAGAATAGGGGGAGTGTTTGGAAACATTGCTGTATTTCTGTCTGGTGCAATTACTGGTGCAGAAATGAAAAACGTTCACTGTGAATCTTGTTTGTCAGCGTTTAATGCACTTTTATTTCTGCCTCTTGTTTGAATTCTAGTATTTCCCCTAATCTTGAGCTGGAAGCCTTGTTCAAACGTCACTTCACTCAGGTGGAATTCTATCAAGGATCGGTACTCAACCCACATGATCTGGCTAGAGTCAAGGTAACATCTACACATAAAACTGACGTTTAATCCCAGTTTCTTATGACACTTTAACACATCTATACAGGTAACAGACAACTGGATTTATTTGTGCATTCCAGGTGCAGAATTGTCGAAATAATACACATAACACAGCATGCTTTTACGCTTTTTTAAAAAGGTTTTTCTTCCCCACTTTGACAGATCGAGTCAGCAGATGCCTGCTTGATTCTTGCAAACAAATACTGTGCAGACCCTGACGCTGAAGATGCCTCCAATATCATGAGGTCAGTTATGTGTGCATGCATGAAACACATTTGCGTTATGTTTTCACATTATACGCACACTAGAACAAGTCCTCTAGTGAAACAGATGATGTGTTTCACTCTCCTGTGAAAGGAAGGCGTGAATGAGATACTGAGCATCTCAGGTCAACTCAATACTCACTCACATTCACACGTTATATCTGGACACAGACGAAAAGACCCAGATGGAATTTCAGCTAATATTGTCCTGGAAGAGTGTGTGAAGTGAAGGCAAACATATTTGATTTCTTTTTGAGCCACAGTATAGCACCTCTGTTCGGAAAGTGAAATATTAATTTCAGGCTCCGAGTGCTCTTTTGAACCCTCCTCTCAACAACTCATGTGTTATAAAGCAGCATAGTATGAAGATTAATTCTACACATTTATTACGAGACCAGAGAGAACGTTATACTGGATTTCACGAGGAATGCATTCCACCACTTATCACTTCTTTATATCGCTTTCTTCCCTATAGAAATGATAGGTTAATTCATTTTTATTCATAAAGCAGATGGTTGCTTTAAAACTTAAAGTGAGTTACAGTATTTTGGAGGTTAAGCAAAAGTCCAAGTCATGGACCGTATTTACTTGTATATTATAAAGTGCACAATATACTCCCTAGGTCTTATTGTGCACAATTCATCAGAGTTTGTTGTTTCAATAGAAAGATTTAAAGCTTGCTCCACCTCCACCTTTTTGCTAATGTGATTTAAAGTGTATTAGGAAAATCCAAGTGCCCAAATAGCTATTTAGGTGTTAATTTTAAGCTGCTATCTTAAATCATTTCATTGAATTCCAGTTAACATTTTATGAAAATAAAATATGAAAGTTGCAGCAATAACAAATAACAATTTTAAGAAGGCTTGCAAAGCTGTTATGCACTGTAGATTTTCAGTGGCCTGTAAATAAAATGTTCTGTACATGTGTTTGTTTTTTACAGAGTCATATCTATCAAGAACTACCACCCGAAGATCAGAATTATCACTCAGATGTTGCAGTACCACAACAAAGTAAGAAAAGCTTGCCATAAAAAAAGAGCTTAAATTGAATTTGAAAAAATAGATACTGTATGATATACAAATAACCTTTAAATATGGGCCCAAATGTGCAATGTGGCAGTGACAAGCTATTTGATTCTGCTCTCTCCATGTCTACAAAAATATTCAAGTTCTCCGAAATGAAATGCACATCACGACAACTGTATTTTTTTCTTCAAAGTTTATCTCTATTTAAAGCGACATACATGTGGCTTTGTATTTGTCACTAAGGGCTGTAAGCAGAAGATAGATGTTGCCCTTAATAACTTGATGGATGTGTTTTGTTCATGGGACAGTTCACTCAAGACTCAAGCCGTTAAATATCAACTGCTGGATCAGACTGCCTTACTACACATAAATTCTGCTCTAGCAATGAATTCTTAAATAGCCACATGCTGCTGTTATATGATTTGCATGACATGTTATGCGATCAAACAAGATATATTCAAAATAAGAAATATCTATGTACAGTATGTCATAATGAAAAACTCATTTTTGAAATCTTAGTAAATGAAAACGGAATCTTGTTTTTCATTAATACGCATGTTAGACATCCCAGCAGGGGTCGAGTTTAACCCCCCTCGTGCTGTCCCGTGTATCCGCAGGCCCATCTGCTAAACATTCCCAGCTGGAACTGGAAGGAGGGCGATGATGCGATCTGCCTTGCCGAGCTTAAGGCGGGCTTCATTGCCCAGAGCTGCCTGGCACAGGGCCTGTCCACCATGCTCGCCAACCTCTTCTCCATGAGATCATACATTAAGGTACCGTCAGCCCCGTCCTGCGGCTTTGATCAAATCCGTACAGCACAATCAGCCCCCCGAGCCTTTCCCCCTTCAGCTCAATCACCAGGGCCATTATGCTATTGAGTAAATCATCTTCTGAGGCCGCCGGTCTCATTCGGGACTTACTCTGGAGAGCAGCACAGTTGCCATTATGAGGTAGTTTATATGAGTCAACGGCATGGTGGAAGTGTGGATGTAAATTTGTGTTTTTTCCTCATGCAAAATTTACTGTCCTCCTGCGTGCTGATGGAGCGGGGAAATGCGAACCATGTGTCTGTTTGATAGTCAATGAACGGCATCCCAGAGACATTTTTATTTATCGTTCAAATGAACCAGACTGCTTAAAAGTCATACATGAGAAAACACCAGATTAAACCGTCTGAGGCCATAAAGGCAGTCAGGGCTGCAGGAAGATGTCGGGTTATTATCAGGTGGTTCAGATTTGGATGGACTTGTTTGGGAAAGAAGAAGAAGAGAGATCAAGAGGGAGAGGTCAGACTGAAATATTTCACAGAGATTGTAAAACTTATTGTCAAATCCATGAGGAGCTGTATTGCTTTCTTTGATTTTTTTTAGAAGGCTGCGCAAGCTTTCAATGTCGAGAGCAAGATTCTCATGTCATACAGAAATGAGGAATGACTTTATAATGACTGTTTAAATGTGGTATGTGTGGAAACATCTGCAAGGCACATCATTCGTCTCATAAAAACACTGAGGAATTAAAGCAAGGACCTCCCATGCCACCCATGCACCACATGGCCACACTTACACAATGAGCATTTTCTGTTTGAATATTGTTAAAAATGAGCGATCAGGTGACCTTTTGAAACCTATCAATTACATTAAATAAAAATCCTGGTGGAGCATTGTGTTGGAGGAGTGGGTTTGAGGAGTTATCGAGTGCAGCATGGCTGATTTGTGAGGGCATTTAGGACGACGGAATTCATTAAAGCCATCATATATCTTTGCCAAAGCTAATTTTCTGTTTGCTAAAAATAACAAAAATCTTTGGTCTGGCCACTTCAGGTGTGAAAAAGCATTAAGCAGAAAGGCTTAGGGTTGGGTTCTCTGGAGGGATACATGGAAATAATTGTTCAGTTAGTGTGAGAGAACGCCCGTAACACTTGCATCAGCTCTGACAGACAGGAGAAAACGTACAGGGTAATTTAGAGAGCCTACGGCAAAAAGCTTCAATCTCTTTTCAGGACTAAATGACAAAACTCCACCTATTAGTGCAGGCCTAAAAGATGCCTGCCCAGAATGCATGTGCTCTTAGTCGGGACGCAGGGAAGAGAGTCGAGACTGGCTTTGAGAGCATCTCTCTTGACTGTCTGTCTGACAGATGTTGGCTAGGTGAGATGGCTGACTAATGGCAGGGTATTTGGCTAATAGTCCCGCTTCTTATCGCAGCCCCGCCCAGCCCCGGATCCTGAGAGATGTAACATACAGTATTATACAGAGTAGACCGTACCGTCATCTCCTACGGCCTCATGTCATCAAATAAATTTGACATCTATGCTGACTAAGGTCCATGGCGATGTGTAATGTGTCTTTGATTTAAAGTGTCTTTGCACTGCAGATCGAGGAGGACACATGGCAGAAGTATTATCTGGAGGGAGTGGCTAATGAAATGTACACTGAATACCTGTCCAATGCCTTTGTGGGGCTTTCATTTCCTGCAGTTTGTGAGTAAGTATCCAAAACAGCGGTTAGTTACACTTATCTATACAAACATAAATTGCTGAATGACTTTTGGAACACTTGCAGTTATTTCTGTTGCCTTTCTGTCACAGGCTGTGCTATGTGAAGCTGAAGTTGCTGTTGATCGCTATTGAATACAAGTCAGAGCAGAGGGAAAGCAGGTTTGTCCCATTTTGGTTAATCGTAGCACACTGAAGCGACCAAAGAGGGGCAAAGCAGTTGTGTTCCTCATTGGTCCTACAAGCACGCTATGGTACAGTTGTCCTATTTAAAGCCACAATATGGAAAAATTTTGTTATGAAATATCCAAAAATCACTTGCACAGTGTGATATATTTCATGCAGCTGTGTACTTACATTATCCCAAATGTTCCCAAGAATGTGCGAATCCAGAGAAATTCCTATTTAAAATAATGGCCCGTCCCTTGTCTCCCTTGTATTTGTCGCATATCAGTGACTTAATATCCGCTGCTTCGCACTACCCTCAGTTTCCGGTTGTAGAAACTACGGCAAATACACGCAAATGCGGTAGTGGTTATACAGCATCTGGGACGCAGCATCTGTTGTTCTGTTATTATGGATCACGATTACTCATTGGCGAGTAAAGGAAACCCAAAAAAGCATAAACGTAGCCCAAATGAGGCAAGCAGGCTTATGGACAAACGAAGAAATAAAACAAGGATTAATATCAGGGTGGTGTTTTCTAAGTGTTTTCAACTTGGACTCGACAGAGACTCTGTGTTTTAATAGACAGGTAAGCACAATTTTTTTTATTGTTCACGAAATACTCATGCACGGATTATTTGAATAGTTATGAATGCAGTTACCCTATGAAATACAGTATATGTCGCACAAAAATATGTAACGAATAACGTTACTTGTAAATACTGTGGGTTCGTTCAAATTTACTTTTTAAATGACGACTGTATGTTTTAAACACGTAAAAATGTGTAGCATTACGCTACCAAATCAGTTGACAAAGTCCAATATCAGTCACGGGCTAACGTAGCATTACATTACACATTTCTTGCCAGCTAATTCATTATGATGACATAAAATAAAATTAATTCATTACCTCGACCGTTAGCATGATGGGCGATCTCCATACGCCTCTGGATGGTGAAAACGACATGTCCCATAATTCCACTCTCCTACATAACATCATTTAGCTTAGCCTTTTGTTATTGTTTCGAAAGTGTACCATCTAGCGGTCCAAATATTCCATATTGTGGCTTTAACGTAAGAAAAGGCTGACAGGTTTATCCTCAAAACTACATGGAACCAAATCTGGTTTCTCATTGAGATCCGCAGTGATGGTGATCCGCAGGATGAAGTTCACAGCATCACAGATGACGATCAGTGTCTTGAAGAAGTTGTTCAGACTCACTGTGCTTCATTGATGACGTCTTTACTCTTGGAGTTAAGAACCTTCTATCAATAGCACTCCTGTGGCATTCTGTTAAGTGACCCATTAGAACTAATAACATGAAGTACTCTGTCGCAGTAACTTTGACTTTTGCCAAATCCCACCACCCCTTCCCACATCCACAACCTGTGTTCCAATGTTTATGTGCATTGTAACTCTTACTAATGCATTTCGTGTACACAATAATATGGCATTAAAACACAAAGCAAATATCAGCAAAATGACCTGGTACTGTGGATTACTACATAATCAAGATATGCAGCAATGCTATTTTTTATTGCTCAAATCCTTGGGCGGTATTTACTAGGGTAGACAGCTCTGTTCATTCTGTTATAAGTGGACAGGACTGATTTGAAAACGTGGAGAAATGTTAACATATGAATTGTAAAGCATGCCAAAATAAGTCACAATGAAGATTAAGTTGTTGTTTAGCAATAAAAATCCATTGCATCTTGGCACTTTTATATGAAAATCACATTAAATTTCACATAAAACATGTAAAATCACATTAGTATTGTGTCTAAACATTAGGGGTGGAGCCGAACCCGAATACGGTATTCGGAAAGGAACAAATAGCGTGTTTTTTACGAATACTTATTTCGAACAAATACTTAAAAAATATTTGTATTCGGGAACAAGAAAAACTTTATATCAAAAAGCTGCGTTTTCTCACGAGACCGCAGTGCATGCCCGCATGAGTGAGTGAGTGAGTGAGTGAGTGACATTCAGGAGTATGGGGGGGGTGGGGGTAAAAGAGGTGACTGACACAGGCTGCTCCACACAGCAACAGAGAAGTCTCGGCTGAGCGAAAAAAGACTTCACTGCGTGCATCACTATTTTTGTTGAATAGATTTTTGTACCTTAACTGGGTTCCGGAGGCAGTTTATAACTTTCGGGAAGCGGAGTTTGATCGGGAGATTATTCCGTTACGCTGCATTATTGACGTCTGCAGTCGGGTGCTCTCAAGTTCACTCCGTTTACGTACACTATAACGTAAATTAGAAGTGTAACACAAAAAAACTGGATTTTTACGCCTATTTTGAATTTTACTCGAATACAAATACAGATACAAATACTTCCCCCCCTGAACAAATACAAATACAGATACAAATACCGGCTGCTTTGCACACCCTTACTAAACATGAATATGAACTTGTTTTCTTGGCAGTATTCAAGTTCTGCAAACATTGCATCTATTTTGTTATATTGACCTGTTTGTCCCATTTCAATTTATTTTGCAAATAAATGCAAGTAAAAACATTTTTATTTGGGAGAAATGTAAAAGTTATCTTTTTTTTTTTTAAAGAAAATACCCTTCATTTAAATTACTGCATTTTTAAAAATCAGCCATAAAGCAACAACATTAAAAATGTAAATACCAATTATAATATCATTTTATATGTCAGTCACATTAAAAAATATTGTGATCAATATTAAGTACAGTAAATTGTTACCATGACCTACAATTACTTGTCTTGTGATATGCAATATTGGTCATACCGCCCACTCTTAATGTGGATAGTTGGAAGGTTTTTTGTTGTTGTTTCTCACAGAGGTCTGTATTATAGTTATCACATAGCTTTGAATGTTTTTTATTACCCGCCTGCTAAAAAAGAACACAGTACCCTGTTATTTCCCAACATTATATAAAAGTGCCACTAATGTCCACTATTCTTGTGCCAACACATGGATGGACTCTAAAGTAGAAGTTATTTTTTACCCTGACTCTTGTTATGATACAGTTCACAGACTTTAATTACTTTCCAATGGATTGCTTTAAAATATTGTTAATAGCTTTGCCGTACCACACATAATGACAAAACCTTTAGAGGGCACAGCATTATACTCTAGTGTAACTCTCAATTTAGTGTCCTGGGATTTTTTTCAAGTTCACAATTTGGGATTCATTTGGGATCATTTTTCTTTGCATCACTGTTGTGAAGAGTGTTTTACAGTGACTGTTTTGCCCTCTACTTTTGTTATTCACAGCGAATGACATTTTTTGGAAATTTCTGATCTTAATGTGTAGATACAGAAATGACTGTCACTTCGCCTCCTTTTTCAGTCTGTTTTGATTTCTAATGTTTTCTTGTTGTTTGCAGAAGCAGAAAGCGGTACGCCCTCTTCATTATCTCACCCCTCTACACTTTAGATCATCTGTGGGCGAAACCACCCCCCTCAAACATGGCCAAAATCTCTTGCTATCTTTCTAATTGTGATCTTTGTGCTAAATGCACTAACTTCTTTGCAGGCAGAGAGAATAGTTGATATTGTTCGATTCACTCGTTTCCTTGTCTGTACTGTTCACATTATCAACACAGCGTTAATCCACTCCATGTGTATCACTGGTGTTTTTTCCTGACTTCCTGTTTCGTTTTCCCCCGTCTGTTTATTTTTAAGTATCCATCAGCTGCGAATCATTTCTGCCCCTGTGTTTTTCAGCTGTCCATGCAAACAGTACTTCATGTTTTTCTTACGTATTGCTCATTGCCAAGAGCATTTTGGGAAATGTCGTTATAGGAACCTTTATTGTTTATTAAAACTGTATTCAGTGAGTTTCTATATCATGTAAATATTAGTGTTTGTCCATTCAAGACTAATGCGCCTCACTATGGCAAGTTTGACTCGGCAGTCTTAAAAACGATTGGTTAATCAAAGCCACACTATTCATGGAAGCCATCTGTGCCTTTTCTGTCATTACCACGCGTTTGTGTGTCTTTGTGTACGGTTTGTCTGTCACTGTGTGTGTAGGAGTGAGCGTGAGTTGTATTTGTATATAAATGTGAGACATTGATTCTGTATGAATGACAGGTTTGTCAGTCGGTTTTTGTCGTTCATCACGTTCTCAAATGCCTGTGCGTCTCTGAGTAGATGTTCATGAAGTGAGGTCACTTCCTGTCAGTTTGGTGTTCTATACAACAATCCAACTGCACAGAAGTTACTGCAACAGTTTGCATCTACGTGCCGCTCTCTCTTAGATGTGCCCTTGGTAACTGCATGCCCAGACACTCTTGTCGCGTGACGTGTGTTGCTTGCTTTGTTTCCCATAATATGAGGTTTGATCTGAATCGACGCAATGCAATCGGTCTGTTATCAGCCTTGTTGCATGCGGCCTCTTTCGGATTTTGTGCCAAACTGTGTGAAAATCTCAGTTTTGGGGAGCAATGTGTGTGAATGTCGGTTAACAAGTCAGTTTGTGTTCATCTTCTAAACAGCATGCTAAATGTACTGCATCTTACTAAAGGGGCTATTTAATCAGATGTAAAGCTCTGTGATAATGATCCCCTGCACAGAGATTTCAAGAAAGACGGACTGCTCTTGACATTTTCATTAACTGACCAGCCAACTTTTGCTTTATGATGGATTAAATCCCCCTTTTTTGGTGGTCTTCATTTCTGATAAAGTGGTTATTTGTTGAGCCCAGAGGAAAGGGTTTCCATACATATATCAAACTTTAAACGTCATGGATGTTTGAGATATTGCCTATATTCTGCCTTCATGAATATATAGAACAGTGGGTTGTCTTCAATGTGGCTTTATTGTCATTTGTATTTTATAGCTTTCTCTTTCGTCTGGGCTCCCCTGCCTTGCACTTAAGCCAGGCTGGATGTCTGTCAAGTGTTGCAGTTGCCACTCAATTCATTGATGATTCCTAACAACAGGCAACCATTAATGGCTGTGTTGTGTCGTCCCGTCTGTGTCTAATTAATGGGGAATGATACAGTGCTTCAGGAGTGACTCTGTTCACACTCTTGAACCAATTTACAAACCAACCAACTCTCAACTTCAACTTGATATCATTAACTTGAAATATTCCCTGCCCACCAAGGGAGGTCTCACTGAGATATCAAGAGAGCTAGCTTAGGTTTGACCATCACCCTAGCAGCCAAACCTAAGAGAAGGGTACATGTTCACTCATGTTCAGTTAAATATTTTAACTTTTTATAATTTACATAGTCAGACATGTTTTTTAATCTTATGACATGAGCGCTGCATTTTTAATGTTACTTCTTGAGATCCTTTTGTCTATTCACTGTAAAAAAACTTTATTTTCATCAGAATTTTACTGATATGTTTTTTAACAGATTTTTCACATATAATATAAAAAAAGTATCATTTTAACTATAGCAAAAAACTCAGATTACAGTAAAAGACTGCACATTTTTAAGAAACATAATTTAAATGTAATTTTGTAGTTAAAGTTATTTTACGGTATTTTACTGGCATCTTTCAGAAAAATACTGCAATTTTACAAGAAAAACATGTAATTTTATGTAAAAAAAAACTTTTTTACTTTTGAAAAACACATAAAAATAGTCAAATTACAGAAAAAGACTTAAATTTAATAAGAAAAACGTGTAATGTTATGTAAAAAAACTTTATTTTAAAGTTATTTTACAGTAGTTTACTAGCACCCCAGCTGCTGGAAAATTACAGTTTTTTTACAGGATTGTTTTACAGTGTTCTGTTACAGAAGCAGCTTGATTTGTGCTTACTGCTAAAAATGAGTTGCACTAAATCAGCTGTTTTAATTTCAAATGCATGGGTAAAATAATTTTTTGGACATGTACTCTCTTTAGACTTTGGCTGCCCTGTCTAAAGCTGACTTAGTACTTATACTTACATGGGTTTCAACTCTGAATTGAAGGCCATTTTGCATGTATTGGCTTAGTAATGCAGCTACCGGCTATTCTGAAACCTCAGAATGAATCCTGAATTCTTGGTGGGCTGGTCATTCCCTTTCATTCTGCTACAGTAAAGCAGGAGACCAACTGCACTATTGTGTGGCGATAGACCTCAGTTTTTGAATGCCCATCGGCCAAACTCTTTTGCCATCCCAATTTTAATTCTTTCACCACATGGACGATTCAGTCTACAGAGACCATCATGAGAAAATAATTAAAATTGGCATGCTGTACTTTTTGTGTGAAAGCAGTTAAAAAAAGAAACCCAGATAGTATTCTAGAATCGCCAACAGTGTCCCCGCAGCTTCATTTTCATTTCCGAAATTCAGAAAGCAGTATTTACATGTTTGCTCATCAGTCTTCTTAACAAGGTCAAAAACGTGTACCATTCCTCTTGATTAGAGTGTTTGAATGTGCAAGATTGATTTTCTTCACGTTAATGAGAATGACCCTGTTTCTCACTAAACAGCATTCTGATCAACCCGGGAAATCACGTCAAGATGCAGGAGGGGACGCTGGGATTCTTTATCGCCAGCGATGCCAAAGAGGTGAAAAGGTAATGGTGTCCTCAATCCATCAGAATTACTTTTTCTGTCCTCCTGAGTTTGTCACGCAGTTTGTTTACTTTTCACCTTTAAATACAAATGAAAGCTGTGACATGTTAAGGACGCGCTTGAAGGGGAATATCAATTTTTGTCTCTTTTCAGAGCTTTTTTCTACTGCAAATCTTGTCATGATGACATCACAGATCCCAAAAGGATAAAAAAGTGTGGCTGCAAGAGAAGTAAGTAAACCCGACCACCCCCACCTGTGAGTACTCTCTGAACAAAACTGTTTGCCAACCCTTTTTATTTTGTGATATATTGTTTTATATCTATATTGGGTTTTTTTTGTTCAGATTTTGCATTTTATTTAATCTAATGATGATAGCAGTTTAGTGCAATTATATAAATAAGACACTGATGTCTTTCTCCTTCTCAAAAAAACCCCCAGCCCAAAAAATACCAAAAGGAAGTACCTGTCCTTGCAAAGCTTTTTTCTCTCTCAATTACATGCTTTATCAGTCACTTTGTTTGTCACTGTCCTGTAAAAGGAATAGCGCAAGGACATTAAGACTTAATACAGTTAACACAGATGGGTGTATGAAAAAAACAACTACAATTTATTATACAAAAAAAGTGCCACCGATGTCCATAGTGAGATTATTGAACAGTAATAAATAATATCTTTAGAAACTATTGGCAAAAAGCAGAGATTTACACCAAATGCTAAAATTACAAAACAAAGTGTGTATGAAATGTATACGTTTAGGGGTGACCTGAACTTTAGAAAAACCCATTACTAGAACGTTAAAAGAATATCCGTGTTGCCTTGCTGACACTGTAAAACGACAGAAAAACCCCTATAAGAATAGCACTGGATGTTCTTTTACACCATTATGACAAAAATAAACTGCAGAAACCGATTCCTTAGAAAACAGACTAGCTTCAAAAAGGAGGCCTAGAAAAGGAAAAAGATGACAAGGTGAAAGGCGAGTGACTCTAGAGGAAAGGCAGTCATCGGCTAATGGCGGAGAAAGAAAGAGATGTAGAGAGAGAATGACGTGATTAGCAGGGCTGAAGAGAGAGGCTGTCAACTCGAGCAGGCTTCGGCGTGACACGGGCGGAGCTAATGACATCAGTCAGGTGGAAAAACAAAAGGCAAGAGCTGCCTGGCCCGCCCACACCAGACACACCGCGAACGCACTCCTGGCCCAGGATCATTTTACCAATCATATCCACCCTGTTTACCCACAACGCCCGGCGCTAGTGCCGTTCGGACGTGCCGCTGTCATGTTCCGCCGCCTAGGCCCGGCGCAAACGCTTTATGACAGGAAGTCAGTGAAGTAGAAGAGAGATTAATAGCTCAGAGTGCCATCCACTTTCAGAGCAGCTCCAGCGTAAAACACGATTGGGAGATTTAGAATTTGATAGAAATGTATTCCTTCTGCAGTTATAAAGCGTGAACACTTTAGTTTTACTTGAAAATATTTGTTGGCTGAGTAAATGGAGCAATAATTATGTTGCGTTGAGAGCACATTAACATTAGAATGATGCGTAGTTATGACGTGACCTACATGAGCATTTGTCCAAACCAGTTAGCCACAAGATGAATAATTCAGATTTATTCCCAGTGACCTTTCTTTGCGCAGCCCTAAACAGCCTTTCTTTTTTAAACTTTCATTTAATTGTTTGAAAAGATATTAAACACTTTACAAAACGTTGTACTTGCAGTCATGTTTTTGACGTTTTGATGCATTTCCTCCTAATACTGTTTCACAGCTAAAAGAGGACTATGAGGTTTGCTTTGCTGCTATGACCGTTTGCTTTTTCACCCCCTTTATGATCATTGACATACTTTCTGATGTATTTCCTTCCCTGCTGCCTTGGAATACCACCTCTTTATTTAAACCGCTCACTGGTAGTGACATATTGTGAGTAAAAACGGATTTCCTGTGGCCCAGAGTATAGTCTTGACTGTCTCACCCTTCCAATAATTTTATATACATATCTATACTGTATATATCTATGTTGCATGTATCAGTCTAGCTGCTGCATCCTCTCATCTCCTCACTGTCCTCAGCACAAAACAATAATACAGCAGAATTTACTGGCCTGACATCACCGAAAGCTTCCTTCCCATCCAAAGGGGTCACTTGATCGGTGATAGGCTAGAAGAAAAATCAGGCTTTCCAACAGCGCAGTTTCTCCCAAGGATATATTGACAGCGCCTGATACTTGAAATCTGAGATTTATTTCAAAGGTTTTGTGACCCTCCTGAAACTAAACCAAAACCAAGATGACTGTCAAGACAATCACAAATGTCAAACAAGGGGATTGATATTGCTACTATTAGTCACGGGTTTCCAGAGTGCCAAGTGGTTGAAAGAGATTGAAGCCGCTCGAATCGGACCTCTCGCTGTCAGGGACAATTTCGCACGCTGCTGTATTTCCAGAGAGCGGAAAGAGTTTTGTGGGAAGTTTTTCAAATTCTAAGACTCAAACGAGCATCATCTCCAAAACACAATCAAAACAATCTGGGCCCCCTCTTGCCTACAGCCTTCCCTTTGTCTGCGCCGCCCGGCCCCCGCCCAGCTTCTCTACGCAACACCAAAACCATCCTCAGAATTGAAATGTTCCACTTCTGCATTTCAATTCTCTTCAGTAGTTGGGCTTTTTTTACTCACTGCCCTCACTGATAAGTACATCTCCTGACATCTGAGTCGTGGTGGTACTGATGTAGATGCTGTACGGAATGTGGCCACTAGATGCCACGCTAGTTCTAGAAATGAGAATGGAACAGAACGGGAACACTGAGGTCCTCTTGAACCTATTTAGCAAGACTGCTGTCGGTAGATGTGAATGGTAGAGTCTTTTCTCTTGACTCATCGGTTTCTTTATGTAGCTATTTGTTTTCTATTGGTTCATATTTATTGATGTGGATGATTGAGATTGTATAATATTGTAGGTACAGAATCTTGTTTAGGCATTCATTATTGGTCCGGGCTTTACTGTATATAATATTGCTCTTTTTTAGCATTTTATTAGCATGTATAAGAGGTATTAATGTATACTTTTGTAGAAAATATGAGTCCGTACACACAGTTATGGTCACAGCTATTATAGTGGCTGTGTCTGAAAGCTTTGTTATCTCCAAAGACAATTGAATTTCGCTGCTGTCCTTCTGAAATATTCTCCATATTTTTTTGCCATAAATAATTTTTATTAGTCACCCTTTATGTTTGTCACTGGGTTTTGAAATATGTAACCAATAAAAAGTATTAAAAAGTGCTTTTAAAAATTACAGTGTTTTTCCATTTCCTGAAAACATTTTTGGACATCCGAGGTTTCGGAAGGACGTCATTTGATCTAAAAGCGAATCTATTACGCTGCATTTTAAGTCTTTGATACACGAAACTGTGCCTGGCAGCTACCTTAGGTTTTGGACACAGCCGGTGTGTTGTAGTTCGCTAAGAATTGTGGGAACCGTAGGATGAGGAGGGTTGCTGATGGCATTCTTGCTAAATCGGATTGTTCTGTTAAAGAGGCTTCAGTCTTTAGGCTCTCCGTGTAGTCACGTTCAGCCACTCGCATCATCATGTTGTCTTGTGTCTATTCCGCCCTCCATGTCTCACTGACTTAACATAACCACATACTCTATGCTCAAATGAATGTCAGCCCTTAAACTCTGAAGCGACAGATTTCAGCATGAATCGAAGTATAAGCCCTGCCGCTGCATGTATTCGCATCGCCCTTAATCTGTTTCAGCCCCATAAACAGTTGACCGGGCTCCCATTTAATGCAATGACCACAGTCGCCTCCTCCCTCCGCATGCCTGTTCTCCTTAATTTCAGCTATTATGCATGGTTCTATAAGAATAACAGTCCCTGAGGTTATGGCTCTAAAGGCCAAGTCGTTTAGTGTATTATCTCTCCAGCATACAACTGAAATTGGCCTCTTAATTCAGGCCCATAACCTCAGTTGGAAGTCAAAAGCAGGCTTTTCCCCGTGGATTGTTGGCACTTTTCAGGGTGCCAGACTTGATTACGATCCGCTAGCAAGGTGGCACCGGGAGAATGCATACGACGGACTGTTTTTAGTCCGATTCACAGCAATCAAACGTTGCTGTCGTCTCTTAGCCCAGCTGCCATGAGGGAAAAAAGCATGCGTATGTATACTTCCATACACATAGTCTCGCACACATTCGCGTCGAGTGAAAAGCATGTGTTCAAGCACACAAATCTTCTAATTGTTGATTGAAGAAATAAGCGGTCGGCATGTTACCACATCTGGAATTTTCCATCTCCCATACCTGAGTCTAGTATTGCGCAAAGTGAGGCCGTTTACACAAGACGCATTTTAGCATTTAACACGGCAAGAAATGGAGCCAAGTGCAGAACACTTATGAGATGTCCATCTAGCGCATGTTTACGGAAAAAGCGTTTCAAAAAACAGACATACATGAGTCTTGAGTAAACGGCCCCTTCGAGTTTGACCGAGATTTGAATGCAGCACGATGTGATGCCGATAACCCGCTGCTGCATGATGGGATACAGGTACGTGATCCTCTCCTCTAGTCACGGAGGATGTTATCCGAACAGGTTTTGCTGCTGAACACATTCACCCGTTCCTTTTTGCCCCGATGTCTTTTGGCCCACCTCCTGATCATATTGTCATATCTGACCTTTTGACCTTTTATGACATGATCAGCCTTAGGGCATGGCTTGACCCCTATGAGATGACTGCTTCCTGTCGCAACAAACCCTCTATTCTATTCTTCAAGGCACCTATCGGGAAAAAATTTGGATCGTTACAGCGCAAACCGTCAATTGGCAAGCATTAAACGGGAACGCAGTGTTCCATCTGAGGGTCAAGCCTGTCACAGCTCGCTGCTAAGGCTTTGCACTTTTTTCCTGTTTGAAAAGTTACCTTCAGGCTTCCCCGGTTGGACAGACTTGTTTGATCCTTGCCATTAACCTGCTGCTTTCCTCTCCTCTCATCCAACACATGACTGTAGCCAAGATGTCCGTCTACAAGCGAATGAAACTGGCATGTTGTTTTGATTGCGGGCGCTCTGAGCGCGACTGCTCGTGCATGTCAGGCAGTGTACATAGTAACATGGACAGTCTTCAGAGGGAGTTCCCACTTTCTTCTGTCTCTATTCATGATTGCTCAACCACTTTACGTGCCTGTAAGTTCGATCGCCAACCACATGCCGTTCGGTGTCCGTGACCTGTGAGCGTGCGTGTATGTGTCCGTGAGTGGGTGCGTGTATGTGCTGTGTTTCACGTGCTGTGTTTCACGTGCTGTGTACTGTGTCTGTTTCGTTCCTCCATTATTTCCGTGACTGTGGCTTATTGCTGTATTGGTAGTATTAGTAATATATTCTTTTATTTGTTTGGTGATTTGGTGGTAGTTACAGTGACGTGGCTTCTTTGTGTTAGTGCTGCAGTAGGTTCAGTAGGGCTGTGTTGGCGCATGCTGTGTTAGTGGAGCACTTGTGCAGTGCTGGTGACCTTTTTCAGTCACAGTTTTGGTGTTTCAGATTTTGACATGACGGTTGTACACGTATTTGTTTAATAGAAACATCTGGGACTGATGATGTTTTGACTTCGAATGTTTTCATGTTGACCTTTGGAGACCCTTCAGGATACAAAAACGCAATTGAATTGCTAACTTATTCTTTCCCCAAATTACAGGTTCAAACACACCGGATACCCTCAATCCTACGGTCTTCAACAACGCAATGTGTAATGCCATACTTTAAATGGGCGGGCGAAAGAATGATGAATGTGGTCAATTTAAAATGGCATAAAAGAGCGAATGTGACTCAAACGTCCATCTCACTGGTCAAGATCCCTTTTAACTGCGTTTGTTCATTTAAAGCCGACAGATATTTGGAAACGAATAGCGGTCCAAACTTCATATGCAAGTCTTTAACAGTCACATAAATTCATATACCACATGCTAGATTGTGATTGAAAGGGATCTTTAGTGAGAGGATCTGTTTATAAAGAGTAAGTATATATTGGGAATGTCTGTTCTGCTGTTCTTGGACAATCATGTTTTACAACCACAAGCCATTAATGCCTCAACCATTTCCACCCGCCCAAGTAAAACGTCTTTACCTCTTTACTAAAAAGTATTCATTTACTGAGGTACGTCTGCAATTGAAGGAACACATCAAACTCTCCCCCTCTCCACAGGATCTGATCCTCCTCCATGATTTTCTCTTAGCCAGCAATCAGGGGAGAAAAAGTCAATGTGCTTTATTTAATGCCTTGTATACCACAGTGGGACTGTCAGGCTCGATGGTGAAGTTAAAAAGAGATCTTCTGACAGGAACTCAATTGAGATGGTGGTGACTCAGAATGTTGGATGAGGTCAGATGAGTGGAGCGGTTAGTTGCGTAAAGGACAGCGTTGAACAGGGGTCTTCTCATTAAGCCGTAGCAGATGGGAAATACTAAAGCGTCTGTCAATTAGGAATGGCAGTAGTGTGACCTACTATAAAAGCAGGGGGTCAGTTCAGACGATCGCGTTTCCTCTGCAAATGCCTTCCGACCGCTCGCAACATCAGCTTACATTAGCATCAAACTCTGTGATGAGGTTGACTTTGTGTTTTGGTTCATGCTGATATCCCTGGAGACCAGTTACTGCTCATTACATAGTTACTGATCTCTTCTCCTGACGTCATGTTTTTGGGGTTTCATTCATACTCCCAGTTTTTCAGAACTACATACGTTTTCACTAAAAATTTGGAGTTTTGATGGGTTCGATTTGATTCTACCATCAGTTTCGCATTATATCGAATCTGTATGATGAAAAATTGATCGAGCTTTCCCACCTGACTTTGATTTCTCTCTATCAACAATGATCTTGGGCTGAATTAATATTGAGTATAAAGGTTCAGAGAATGTCATTTATATGACCAGGTTCCATAGATAGGATATATTACAATACCGTTGCGTTCACACTGCAGTCCAAAGTGGCCCAAATGAAGTTTTCTTGCTCAGTTTTCAGTGTGAACAACACATGCCATACAGTATCTGATCTTTTTTGATTCTGATTTTGTCTGCTTTTATATGTGGTGACAATACATCTGAAAGAAAAGTTTGAAGCAGCTAAGACTGAAACCTTACGTTTATTCACCTCATGTATACGATAAAGTTTGTTTTTGTATGAGAGCGTGTTTCTAATTTGTTTTGGGGTTTTTTGCGCAATGCAGTTTAGTTCAGGATGGTGACCAGATCGCACTGGAATCTGATATTGGTCACAAAGTAATGTGCACAGCCAAAAAAGCTTATCTGAGTGATAAATCTGATTTGAATATAGCCTATATGACTAAAACAATTTAGGCACTAACAAAAATGTATGTCCCTGCCTTAAAAAACATTTACCGTTTCTACACAAAGGCATTCTACATAATATAAAGAACAATTTTTAAAAATAATAACTTGATGTATTTAATACTGGCCAATATTCAGTATCTCTATAATGCAATATCAATAATTTTGGTATTTAACATAATTAATTTCAGTATTATGAAATATAATTTTAATACTATATTAAAGTCCCCGTGAACCGGAAGTTGTAATCATTTTTACTTCCGTATTCTGACACATTTCAGAATGAAGGAGAACAGTAGTGGGCGTGGCTTGCTTTTTTCACTGCGAATTGATTGGATGTCTAAAAACAGCTGTTGCATTGATTTATAAATGAAACTGGCATTAGACTGACCAGTTGAAGGGGAGGAGTTAATGGATGCTTCGGCCAAGCCGTCTAATTTACGTCATTTGAGATGAATAGTCATTTCAGAGCGGAAGTGCATTTTCAGATTTTAACTGAAGATTACGAGGGTACATGAATTTTAAAAAGAAAATGACCCTCATTGATAAGCTATTTACAATAAACACTGCAATATTTCATGAAAAAATAAGAATTGTCATTTTTTATTTCACTGGGACTTTAATAAATAATATAAAATCTATCACCTAGTTTTTCATCATTTTATGGCTATGACTACTTTGATGCTCCTATTCTCATAATTACACTCTTAAAATTGATGTGTTAAATAAATAACACAAAACGGTGTGTTCATATTAACACATTATGTGTGACCCTGGATCACAAAACCAGTCTTAAGTAGCACAGGAACATTTTTAGTAAAAGACAAAAATACATTGTGTCGGTCAAAATTATCGATTTTTCTTTTATGCTAAAAATCATGTTCCATGAAGATATTTTGTAAATTTCCTACCTTAAATATATAAAAACTTTATTTTTGTGAGTGGATGGTCTGCCACAGTGCCCCTGATTAACAACTTCAAAGGCAATTTTCTCAATATTTAGATTTTTTTGCGCTCTCAGATTCCAGAGTTTTAAACGGTTGTATCTCAGCCAGATATTGTCCTATTCTAACAACTCATATATCTATAGAAAGTTTCAGATTATGTAAAAATCTCAATTTAAAAAAATTGACCCATAAAACTGGTTTTGTTGTCCAGGGTCACATGTGTTACTTTTAACACACGTCATTTTTAGAGGTTAGATTTCGAGTTGGCTGCTTCCTGGACATCTCTCTGAATCAGCATGAGCTTGTCCACCATCCTCTGCTGCTGTTTAAATAAAAATAGCAACAGTATACTACCGATTGTATGTTCCGACTCCTTCTCACCCCACATGAGTCAGAAATCATATATATATCAAAGTATCCCTGCACTAAGCATGATATGGTGGAGCTCAGTTATTGCTGAAATAAATACTACTCCCCTGGATGCAGTAATTCTGCTGAACGCATGAAACGCGTGGCAGTAAACACGGCCTGTCTTACAGAAGTAATGTTCCCTGATCGGCGCTTTCTCAAACAGCCCTTGTGCACTTTTTGTTCTGATTTGGTGCATGCATCACTCCGGTAATGCTGCTCTCTGCCTGAGCCAGACAGAGAATTATTAGTATGAAAATGAGATGCGTGAGAAGCAGACACTACGTCTCTTTTGCTTTCGGCTACAGTCAAAGCCCAAAGAGCAGTTGACAAGGAGTACGGAGCAATGCAGCACTCATTATAGCTCTGGTACACTGCACACTATTAAGAAGAGTTAGTTATCTCTGCAAGTGCAGGCTTTTGGGAGCAAACATCCTGAACGAGTTAGCTGCCACCGCTCTAAGTTACAATGACAATAACAGTCCCTTTGCTCCGCCTGCCGAGACTTATCCCGCTCATTACACAGGCCTTAAAGACTCTCTAGGTGCTCCACCTTGCAAAGGGTATTAATTCCTGTTTTGAACTTATGAGCCTTCACATGGAAGCTTCCAGCAGGGCAATCCCAGACGTTCTTGTTTTGTAAACAACAATTGTCCGTCGTACCAAGAGAGAGAGAGAAGAAAGAGAGGTCGTGGCCTTTTGTTGAGGCTTCAGGGTATATTGTTTCTTCTTTATTCCACTTATTTTGCCCACTCTGGTTGGTTTTGGAGTCAGCCAAGGATGTGTCGAGCGTGGCAGGGCGGGGCGGCACAGCCCAGGGAGTGGATCTTGTCCACTCCTTGCAGGGTGGAACTCAGCACTGTCGGCTCTTATACGGCCTGACACGGAAATTATGTTTGCATTTTCATTTCCCCAGCTCAGCTGGTGTGTCATGAAACTCAGGCTGACAGTTCCTTACCACCAGGCAGGAGCAGGGCCGGTCGTCCCCTCCGCCGTGTAGGACAGATGCTAGCCAAAGAGTCGGCCGATTCTTCCTGTGCCCGTAGATCGCAAGCGACGTATGCCAGGACCAGCGCGGGGCTCCTGCTTGAGCACTTGTGTCATTGCCTCGCCCTGGGCCTCTGCTGTGACCTTTATGGCATCAGATACAGTACTAACGAAAGATGAGACTTTGCAGCAATAGGGGGATGCTGTGCAGAGCAATACACATCCCACGTCTGAAGACAGTTTCTAGCTTAATGTGCAACTTATGTGACTATTGTTGTTTGTTTTGTTGAATATAGTGATCAGGATTCTTCCAGCATGCCATGCTAGGAGTTTGCTATTCAAATAAAACTGAGACCTCAATGAGCTCCACCCTCTTTGTTACAGTTGCTAGCTTAAACAAACTTTACAGTCTGGTTGAAGTTAACTGGGAATTTTCTCTGAGCAAACTATTCGTACTCGTGAAGCCTTTAATTCTGTAGGCTGGAAGTAAAGGATTTGTGAAGCATGTGTGAAGCATTTCATCCCATTGGTATTAAACAAATGGTTAAATTACAGAGAATCAGAATCAAGATAGTACAATATAGATACTGAATAAGAATCAAGAATATACAGTGAATGAGAATCAAGTTTTTACAGTGAATACATTTTTTTTAGTAAATCTGAATCAAGATTCTACAGTGAATCAGAATTGAGATATTGCAATACAGACACTGAATCCGATTCAAGATTCTTGAGTGAATTAGATTCAAGACAGTACAGTACAGAGACTGAATCAGAATCAAGATTCTACAGTGAATCAGAATCAACATTTTATATTGAATCAGAATTAAGAATCTATAGTAAATCAGAATCAATTCTATAATGAACCAGAATCAAGATTCTACAGTGAATTAGAATGAAAATTCTATTGTGAATCCAAATCAAGACTCTGCATTGAATCAGAATCAAGATTTTATAGTGAATCAGAATCAAGATAGTACAATATAGATACTGAATCTGATTCAAGATTCTAGAGTGAATTAGATTCAAGACAGTTTTTGTACAGAGACTGAATCAGAATCAAGATTCTACAGTGAATCAAAATCAAGATTCTACAGTGAATCAGAATGAAAATTCTATAGTGAATCAGAATTTAGATTTTATAGTGAATCAGTGTCAAGATTCTACAGTGAATCAGAATGAAAATTCTACAGTGAATCAGAATTTAGATTTTATAGTGAATCAGAATCAAGATTCTACAGTGAATCAAAATCAAGATTCTACAGTGAATCAGAATGAAAATTCTACAGTGAATCAGAATTTAGATTTTATAGTGAATCAGAATCAAGATTCTACAGTGAATCGCAATGAAAATTCTATAGTGAATCAGAATCAAGATGGCGCAGTACATAGACTAATTTAGAATCAAGAGAACTTAAATGAGACAAAAATCCTGTCTGTTTTGATGTTGGATGACAGCAGTTTCTGGGGAAGAATTGGTCAGTAACTATAAGGTGGGACTCGGCGAAGGGTCAATAGACAGGACATTTACTAATTAAAACTGATCAGGCAGCAGCGTTATATTTAAGCTATTACGCGATGAGAAACATCTGTAGTTTGTTGTTGAACTATTTGCCTAAGCCTCTAGATTGCTAACATGTGTTTGACTGGTTTCACTGGTTTTGATGAAATTAAGTTTCATGGATAAAATGATTACTTATCAAAGCGTTCTCTTTCTCCCCATCCCAACTTATCCCCATCCTTAATGATCCTTGTTAGAGTTGAACAGTCAGTTATTCACAGTGCATGAGACCAGAATCCAACATTTGACTCTTAAAATGGATCCGTGCTGTGGAAACCCTGAACAGGCAGCTTGATATCCATCGCTTCATTTACGTCCAGCATCTCACCAATCATCTGCTCTCCATCATTTTTTTTCTTCCATCATCTCCCCCGGAACCACCATCATCATGGCATCCTCAGTGCCGTTAACTATATTTGATTTGTCTTCCTCCCAGTCCTCGTTTGTTGAGTGTGATGTACTGCCTATCTGTCTCACCCTCATGCTCTCTCTCTCTCTCTCCCTCTTCGTAACCTCTCATTGGTCTCTGCCTTCTCCTCAGCCAAATATAAGTTTAACGGATATGTCCGATCACGTAAGTGTACTGTTTTCCTCATTCTGCCTCATGTAACCTGCCTGCTCTGGCTTTTTGCTTTTGATTTGGCCCCCTGCTAGTATACCAGCACAAAAGCTGCCGTCCTCAGCTGTCTGGGGTTGGGGGGGGCTGTGATGACAGTTTTTCAGCACTGGATCCTGGTCAAATGCATCAGAGGGGCTGGTCCACTTTAAAACATGTGCATGAGAAAGGTCAGGTGCCGAATAAAGGGATCCAGATGTTGCATAAAGAGCCAGCGTCCTTGCGGGAGATGATTGAAGAGCTAGAAATGCTGTGAAGTATTGCACACATGTGTAGAGTTTTAGAGATGTTTTTTGTGTTGTGACGCCTTTAGCAGCAGATGGCGCTACAACTCCAGGGAAAATGGAAGCGCAGAGGCAGTCTGGGGTTCGGTTCAAAGCTGAATGCGCTTTAGGTAAATCTATCGCCGACTAATCCTTAGAGAGCTTTTATTCCTTATTGCTTTTAAGTTTCATTTGATATGTAACCACCACGCATATTTGCATATTTAATAGAGTAGTTGTTTTGAGACAAAAAAGCTTCTTAAGTGTTCTGTCTAAATGTTATAATATCTGGAGGGCAAAAACCCATATGAATGCAGCAGAAGAAAAATATTACAACGCGTAATTCAAATACTCTACAACCACAAAAATAGATGATGCTAAGAGTGTAAACAAGGAATAGAATTACACCGGCATAAAATTGAATCGAGTTTCAAAACGCATTTTCCCGCAGATGGATTTTCTATAATTTAACAATGGCCTTGATAAGAATGCACAATTGCGGCTCGTCACAGGATTTGCATTTCATAAAGGGACAGTTGCAGTCTGGATTACTGTAAATCCACAGTGAAAGTGCCACAGCGCATGTTCTATGTATAATGCTGCTCGTGTTTGACAGGGGCCAGATGAATCCAGGAGTTATCTGTGACGGCCTTTAAATCTATGCGGCAGCTGACGGCAGAAATAACCGTCTATTTATTGCTCCGAGCAAGGTTTAGGGAGCGGGCGGAAACTGCTTTTCCACTTACACCAGATATTGGTTAACCTCTTGCCTTTATGTAGATAGCATTAGGCTGGAGGTTTAGGGCTCGGGTGGCAGACGGTGTGCTCGATAACATACGGTCGGAAACATTTCAGGTCCCTCGTGCACACAGCGTACTCCTCCAGATTGCTGTTATTTTCACTGGTTTCATGTTTTAGTTTTTATACAGGTCTTTAAAGAGAAAGTAGCGATTTTTGTATATTATGTACAGTGTATGCTATTAGGTAGAATGTAAAGAGATCCAGCGCAAGCACATTCGCTACCTGCTCTGCGACCTGATGCGTTGTGACTGTTATTAGGAAATGTGTGTTCCTGCTTTGTTCTGTCGTGTCGCAGAGCAGACGGGGAAGAAAGTGCTTTAATTAATTCATGTTTATTAGCAATGGAAAAAGTAAATGTCATATTGAACATTTCACCTAAAGTGCCCGTGGTTAAGTAGTATTTAATAAAACCGAGGGGTCATTTTAAATAATTCAAATGTGAAGTGGGTGCCGTCGTAGCGTGCTGATTTGTGGATCTGTCTGCGAATAGTAATCGAAGAGGGAAATAAATGCCTCCGCAATGAAAATCATGTCAACTTGTATTTTCATGCTTAAATATTTATTGTTTGATTCTCATGCCACTCAATGATAAATGTAGTCATAATATACTCATGCACTAATGGCATCTGCTTTTAAAAGCTGTAATGTCCACGTGCATCCTGATTCCTGGTACGTGATGTACAGCAGGTCCAGACAAACGAAAGGTTTTTGGTTCAACGTTCTGAGAGCACCTCTTGCAAACAAATCATCATTTTCTTTGTCTTCCACAATTTGACAGTAAAGGAGGAAGATAGACCCACTTTTCAGAACCGTTCAATCAAACCGGTCAACAATTTGCCTGTGCCCAGTGTGCTGCTGGTTGTGGAGCGCCCCACAGCCGTACCTCTCGTTAATAACCGTAGAGGAAGTCTGCACCCACCGGCCCCGCCCTCACAGTCACACCTCAGCCTGGACGGTCCGAACCGGGCCCGCAGCTTGCCCGGACAATACCGCCACCGCCCCGGCACCTTCCCCTTTGTGCTCTTCCCCACGCACTGTAGGTGGAGCTTTAGGACGTGTTAGTCAATGTTTCCACAGACAAACCCTTCCTCCTGCATGCATCCCTGCAGTCACTGCTGCGTGCATGTACAGCAGCTGTAGTTAATGTTTCCTCTGTCCACTAGCACTGACCGTGTGTGTGCACGTTTGTGTAACACCAATTGCCATCAACAGAGTATAGAAGTATCAGAGTTAGATAGCTTAACTCTTTTATAGAGTTGGAACAGAAGTCTGGGACCACTAGAGAAAATGATTTTATTTTGCTTTTTTGAAATTTTATCATAAAAAAATCACTTTTACATTTTGTTGTTATTGAATTGAGCATTTGAATCAAAATAATAAAGTGCTTTACTATTTTTAGTTTTGCGTTAGTTTGTGTGCTTTACACCGTGTCTACGCCGGACAACCTGCTTGTTCTTAATGGGTCTGTCGCGTCGTGCCGCATCCAGTGTGGACGAAAATTTAGAATTATAATGGGATCTAATGCGTTTCTAATGTCGCGTCTGGTGTAGACACTCTGTTAGTGGAAATTCGATCACATCACAAATTTTCTAGTTGAAGTGCATAATCTTATTTCTATAATCTTATCACATTTCTTCTTCATTTCATATGATAATGCGTTGAAGTTTCATTGTGGTTTCTCATCGTGGTCTCAGACTGTAAGCCTGTTGTCATGGATACCCCGAGTTGCAAACAAAGTGAAGCGTCGAAGAGCAAACGAAAGAAAAGAAACAAATCTATTGTTGCCGTCTCATATCTGTGTTGCGCGGTAAAGCTGGCATCATCCCGTTGTCCGTCTGAAGCAGAGACGACAGATGTCCAGCTCAATGATTTTGATCAGTGAAACACCGGCTATTGCTACCCTGTGGTATGGAACAGCAATCACACTTTGGTGGGCTGATCCTATTTTGATTGAGGTTGTAAAAGTGCCGTAATGTAATTTGGAACAAGCAGAGACTTGCTGAAATGGCCGTGCTGCAGGTGGAGTTATTTCATTGTTAAGCCTCTTACTGAAGGGCATCGCTGTAGCTCGTAAATCTCCGCCGCCTAATTTGGAAGAGCAAGGGCAGAGGAGAGCACTTCGGCCACTCGCTCAACAACCATAACACTGAACAAAGGGCCGCTGCTCCGCCGCCTTATCAGCGGTGATATTTTCAAAGTTGATTACTGTCTCACATTGCTTCCTCTACAGTGTAATTGTAAATGTCAAACGCTGGCATTTGGTAAAGACACAGAAAGGGTCTTTTTAATTGTTTTGTTCCATTAGTACAATTAGATGACAAAAGAAAATCAGAGCCGTATATGTGTTTTGTAGGAGCTTGCAGTATTTTTCTCTAATATTTTGCTGTGCTGGTGAATTTCTAACAGAGCCATGCTAGTTTCTCGTGTTTGAAGTTTCTGTTACGAGTGTACAATCTGACCTGTACGAAATTCAGTATCTGGTACTGTATCAGACATAAATAGTCGTTACTTTCCTTTGCAGAAAGAGAAATATATAATAGTAATGTCAACACAGCAGTGCTGCGAAGTAAATAGTTAATACAGATTTCTTTCTCCCCAGCTTAAGATTAAAGGGCCGGCTCACCCCCCCCCAAAAAAGTTTCTTTAGATTTTAGATTTTAGATTCAATTTTATTGTCATTGCACATGTACGAAGGTACAAGGCAACGAAATGTGACCTCTGCATTTAACCCATCCAGAGAGTAGTGAACACACGTACCCCCGGAGCAGTGGGCAGCTATCACTACAGCGCCCGGGGAGCAAGTAGGGGTAAGGTGCCTTGCTCAAGGGCACCTCAGTTGTTACCCGCCGGCCCTTGGAATCGAACCGGCAACCTTCTGGTCTCGAGTCCGACTCTCTAACCATTAGGCCACAACTGCCCCTGTCATACCTGTCATAACTCAATTGGATTCATACTGGAAAAATAGACAAACACTGCACTTTTAAAGTAGTCTAAATGAGATACCTAGCCCGCACACCATTTACAAAAGAAGTAATCAAATGCAAAATAAAAAAAAGGCAGCAAACGTTGCGGTCACTTCTGACCTTTGTTTGGCATTGATGAAGGTCACGTGTCCAAAACGTTTGCCTCCTTTTCAGGAAAGTTCAATTGTTTTTATCTCACATTTGATTACTTCTTCTTTGATAGAGTGAGTAGACTTGAATGGTGTCTTAACGCATATTCAGCCACAGGGAAAATGAAGAGACCATTTCAAATTTTCATTTAATCAGCATTTCTGGATGTATTGTGGTCATGTCGGTCCAGTGTCTGTTGAATTTCAACAAAATCTAACCTCAGGAATGACATAAAGTCACCCGACAGCAATGTAAAAGACTGACAGATGACAAAATGCATGAAAACTGTGATAAAAATCCAGGTTTTTGAACTTCCTAAAAACATGTAGAAATATTCTCTTTTCCGCAATACAACAGTAATATGAACTTGTTTTCTTTGCAGTATTTGAGATTTGACAAATTACAGAGCTGTTGTTTTGACCTGTTTCTCCAGTTCTCGTTTTCTGCAAATAAATGCAAATAGAAACAAGATTTTGATTTCGAATTTGGCGAAAATATTGTTAGTAGCTCACAGAATGAAACAAAAATGATCATTTTACCTCAACACATACCTATAAATAGTAAATCCAGAAAATAATCTTGAAATGGTCTCCTAATTTTTTCCATGGCTGTATTTAGCATACGAGCGCGAGTACATTATGACATCATTTTAGTTTTGAGGGGAATTATTTTTATAAGAATAGCTACAACCTTTGTAATACATGATATGATTACATTCCTAACGGAGCTCATCTTGACTTTCAGACAGCTCTCACGCGAGCACACGGGGTGTTTGTACAGACGAGTGCTTGTGACATTCACAGGCTCCTCAGTAATTTCCTCTCTGAGAGGCGTTTCAATATGAGAAGTCTCAGTACAGAGTAGTTGTTCAGCGGTGAGAGTGCTTGTGGTACGGGGGACAGACTCACAGTGGAACCATCATTCACGGCTCTCAGCTCTGAGTGATGCTCATTGATTTTGCCATGCAGTCATCCATTAAAATACACACACCAAATTACTCTTCCCTTCTTTATTCCCTCCCTGTCATTGTTCATGCCCTCCAAACAGTGACCGTGAGGTTAAAGTTGATCTTATCGATACACACGCCAACACACACACACCTGTGTTCTGACAAACCAAACTTCTCCACACGGAGAACAGTCAGGGTGTAAAACTTAATGGTTGTCCTTTAGGTCTGTACTTGGCTTATTCACGTGTACTTTTGTCCATACTAACACTTTTCACTTTCTATTTTTGGAGGTCTTCGCGGATTTTTGTCTTTGCGACGATTGATTGAGTGTTGGCTTTTGTGTTCTTTAATATGTCATCTCCAGCACACTTTACAATCCCAGCTGTCCACAGTCTGACACTCTTTGCATGTGTTTGCAGTCGAAGATGAGCATCCGTCAACACTGTCACCCAAAAAGAAGCAGCGCAACGGAGGCATGCGGAATTCACCAAACTGCTCGCCCAAAATGATGAGGTAAGACATTGATTTCGAGACGCTCCCTACAGCCTTCAAAATGCAAGAAGAGAGGGAGAGGCAGGACGGAGAGTGCTGGGATGGTGGGAGTCGGAGGAGTGCAGAAGGAGAAAGAAAGTGAGGAGAAAGAGATTGAGAGAGAGAGGGCCTTTTTAGGCCGAGGCGTTCAAGCTGTCAGCCTGTCAGCGGTTAATGATAGAGCTGAAATATTTCTGTCATGAAAGCGGCTATGAAAAGCTGTTTGAAAAATACTCTTGCTTTAAAGTCTCAGCTGTCATCTCCCCCCAGTCCCGTCCACATGTAGTTCTTAAACAGCGGTGGCACTAATGACGGTGCCAACCAATCACAAACGCCGGCATGGTTACTTAGCCTTGGGGCTCTTCATCTATTGTGGGAACCCCTGTGAGGAGTGTTTAAGGCCATATGTGAGATGTATCATCGCAATCAAAAATGAATTCAAATATTGCCTTCCTTTTATCCTGTCCGGCGGAATTATAATGCTGCTAATTGATTTTGACTGATAAAAGGACTTGCTTTCTGCCCATGTGGCCGGGAGACATTTATGCAAAGGGCTTGAAAAATTCAGAGACGATGCCCTCCTTTCGCGTTCGTGAGGGAAAGTGTTGCTGAATGCTCGGGCTTTGTGTGAAGCGAGAGCCGACATGCTTGATTCACAAATTTTGTGTTGGAAGAGTTATGTTTATTTGCCCGGTTTCACAGACGAGGCTTAAGGCTAGTCCCAGACTAAAATGAATGTTTGAGTCTTAACTGAAAATAACTTGCCCAAAAATATCTTAAAATATGTCAGTGCCGTTGTTTTGTCTCGAGATGCACACCAGAAATATTTTTTTACGAAGACACTTTAAAAGAAACTTAAATATCCGAATTTAACTAAGGGTTAGTTCTGGCTTAATCTAACACCATGTCTAGACTGGACGCGACCGGTCCATCCAGTGTGGACAAAATGTAAAATTATAATTGATTCTAGTGCGTTCTATTGACTTTTGTCGCGTCACATCAGGCCATTATGTTTAAATAGTAGGAAGACGGGTGTTTTTTATTTATTATTATTATCATTTTATACATATTTTTATATATGTTTATATAATTTATTAATATTTATCTTTATTATATTTTTTTTGTTTCATTTCCAGGTTGGTCTGATTTGGTTATACCGTGTGTCCCCCATAAGCCATTTACCAGCAGAATGTATTAAGTACTCCAGAAAGAGGTTTCCAGCATGTGTCCCCCCCAAAAGAAGCAATTATGTCGATTTTTACATACAGCAAACTGTCAGCCCTGCAGCCCTTTGGCTTTCTAAGCCAAAATGATCAATGTTCAGTTGTTACTTTTGCCTCTCAGTTGATTGTTGGTTTTAAATAATAAAATCGAAAGAAAAAATAGCTTTCAGCGACTGCTTAGAAGGATCTTCAGTTTTATTCCTAAACTTAACGGCACAAACCATGTTTTCCCGAGCAGATTTGAAAGTCCCCGTTTGCTGTGTAATGTATGCATGGGCTCTTTGATCTACAAGTGATAATAATTCTTGGGAGTTATTTACCCTGTTTTGAAAGGCTTCAAAGCGATGTCAAAGTTTTCTGTGCTTTAGGGTGCCTCTGTGTTCGGCTGGCTCTCGGGTACCGGATGACAGATCCTCTGTTCTAGGTGTAAGCTTTTCAAGCCGGAGCCCTGCAGCGAAACATCCGAATTACCAAAGACAGACCCGTGGACTCGCTCGACCCGTGCCCTCCCTGTCAATATATTACAACATGCATTAAATACCTCGCCGTTACGAGGTGCGTTTTATGCACAATGAAAAGCGATTGTTTGAGGGAGCCTTAGGGATACTTTATTCGACAAGCAGGAAAGGCAAAAACACCCAGCGTATACCATATCAAGTATGGTTTTTACAGGCTGCTGCGCCTCCAGGCCGTCGTAAATAAATAATGATCAACAGATTGGCTGTGGGTTTTTGAAAAGCATGCCTTTGTCAGTTTGCATGATAGGGAAAATTTTCAAAGCGAGAAGCTGCTTTCATAGGCTGCTGGAGAGGGATTCGGGGAGCCAACGACTGTCGAGTGATGCGCTAGAATAGCTGATCGCTGTTTGAAAAGCAGCTCGCCCGGCTCTGAGGGCAACTTCTGTTCTTTCTCTCTCTCTCGCTCTCTCTCGCTCTTCAAATGCACATCTAGGACACCGCTCCGGACATACCAATTAAATAAAGAACTTTCTGTCTAACTTAGGGTACCTGCTATGTTTCCTGCAAAGTACCTGGCATACTTTTATCATCAGATTTGAAGCGTGTTAATAATGTAAAATGTCTGGTCGTGGCTTTTTGGTTGCGGGCAGAAATAAAGAAAAATATTAAGCAATAATGACATCATAGTTTAAGCACACACACACACACACACACACACACACACGCACGTCTCTCGAGTTGATCCGTTGGGTTCTCCTGCAGCTGTAACTGCACGGTGAGTAACGTCATGTGTTTTATTCTGAAGTGGCAGCAGATCGCGCTTGTGACTGGCAGGTGCCGCCGACAGCGGGTGAGAGATAGCTATCTTGGCAGAGATGCGCTGCGCCAGTCAGTACGTCGAGTCGAGATTGAAATGACAGGAAGTCCGCCGAGCGAGTGGTGAAGCACGCGGCATGTAATGAAATATTCAGTCGGGGTGTAAAAGCTCTAAATGATTTCACTGTTATTAGCACCTGCACACAGCCTGATATCATCTCACGCAAGCATGCTAATTGACACGCTTCTGATGTGATGCTTCGGCAATCAAACATGCATGACACGACGAACGACGGAAGGGGAGCGTCACGTGCTGTAGAATTACCTGCTTGGGACGGCGAGAGCAAGGAAGAGAAGGAGGGGAAAAAGGAGGAAAGTAATTATTTTAGGAAGGTTCAGTGGTACACATTTTCTTTACCACGATTTTGAGTTTCATTATTTGTGCCTGAGATAATGTGCATTTATTGAAGGTGTAAATTAATTTTCCGGAATGTTATCTGACGTTATGCCAATAGGTAAGGTGAGGCAGAGGTCCCATCATTCATTATTCGAATGATTAACAAGGAGCTAAAGGAATTTAGAAAGCTCATTTAGTTCAGTGTTGATCACAACGTGTTACAGAAAGAGGCATAACAGGCACTGGATTATTATGTCAGTTGAATTACATCACATGCGTTAAATGGAATAATGCACAGTGATGTTAATGAATAATCAGCTATTCATTGCAATGATAAATCTTGTAATTTATTGAATGTATTCTATTTTTAGCCTATAAAGAATAGCTATTAAGGTTTTTTAAATATAAATATATGAAAGTATAAATATTTTGTAAAATTAAAATATAATAATGAAGTGATTATTGTAAAACAATCTTGTGTTTGATATCAAGAGTATCTGGGTAGGGCAAACACCAAGACCCTATCCACACTAATGCGTTTCTGTTTGAAAATGCATCTTTTTTTCTCCGTTTTGGCCTTTCGTCCACACTGAGACGGCTGGAAAACGCACTCGAAAGTGGATACATTTGAAAACGTCGTTTTCGCGTTTTAATGTGGATTAGGAAAACAGAGGGGTTTAAAAACGATGACGCGTTTTTCGTCATGTGACACAGTTGTTTCTGCTGCTCTCTTGTCTGATAGCATCAATGTCAGTTCATGCGCATTTTAGGAGAAGGAATATTTAATACCTCACAGTTATGGTTTGGCAGCGGAGTGCGAGTTAAGTTTCACTTTCACAGCTTTATAGTCTTGGGTTAAAGAATGTTGAAGGAGACTCATCTCTAACTTACCTCACTGTCCATCTATTTAAAAAAATGCGTCTTTGCTCCACATTGCCGCAACATAATAATTAACACTTGCTGACGTGTCTTGGGTTTTACTCATGCGCAATACATGGATGTAAGTGTACGTTTGGAGATGGGCAGTGTTTGGGAAATGCTTGAAAACGCTAGTTTGGACGAAGAGAGTGTTTTGAAAACGAAAACTCCGTTTTCAAATGAAAATACACTGGTGTAGCCAGGATCTAAGAGAAAATGTATCCCTGCAGCCACATCTCTGAGATGGGTCTTTGCTGTCTGCCCTGAGGCCATTTCCTCAAAGGCAGTCTTTCTGGCCCATCTCAGGCCTGTTAACAGCTGCACGGTGGGTTTTAGCTGACAGTTTTATGCATTTACAAGTGGCCTGTGGTTTCTCTAGCCTCATAGTATCAATTGTAGAGTAACTAAAGAACACAAATTATGACACAGCTGTGTTGAAGTATATATCTGTATCACGTAGATGTACTGTAGCTCATGCTCTGGTCCACCTTTGTGTGTGCGAAATATTTGTGAACTGTTCGATATTTTTATCTAGGCTTATTTGTAAGATCAGGGTTGATTTATTTTTTATATCCATCATTTTACATCCATAATGTTGTTAAATCCATGCTTCACTGTGCATTACCGTAACATTTTGTATTCAAATCCATGATTTTTCCCACTTCCTATGACCTCCTGGAAACAAACGTGCCTTTTAGTAACACCTTTTTTGGAACTTTATTTTTTCACAACTAAACTTATAATATTACTAATGAAAATGTATTTATTAATCACAAGAAACTGATATTTACAAATGCATATATTCATTAACTTAATTACAAATAATACCAATAAATATATCGGATAGTATTTTTTTTGTATTTTCACAGCTGTGTTGTAAAATTCACAACATAATTAACTTTAACTGTGTGTTTTTGTACTATAAATTGTAGTTTTGTAGAATTCACCAATTGTAATGGAATAGTGCCATCTTTATGGAGCTTGATTTATGTCTGCAAAAATAATCATAATATTTAAACAGTGCTAATTTTGTGATAAAATGTATTTTTTAAAGCTGTTTTGCAACCATGCAAATTGTGAAGAACGCTATAGACATAAAATGATTAAACGGTTATTCAATTAGCAAACAGTTTTTGTTAAGAATTATTTAAAACAAATACATTTTACACTACCATATTTTTCCCTGTTTCGGTTTCAAATTTTTTTATTTATTAAATTATATGGCAGGCAATGAAATATCATGTAACAAGAAAGGAGAGATTTGGGAGATCATTATTTTTATTGGAATTATTTACAGTACACACACACGCACACACACTTTTGTGTACATCTTTGACTGTTTGTGAAACTGACCGATTTACACCAATATTTTTCTCAGTTACTGTAGTCCAAGCCTCGTTTTATTATTAGTTGCATTGTAATGGCTAAATTTGTTCATTTACTGTATATTGATTTGACATTGTTGTATTCCTGTAATATTTATATTATATATACCAAATATTTGATATATACCAATATAGTTGTTTGGAAACCAGCCAGAAATCTGAAGTGTTTTTGGCAGATTATACAACCATATCAAGCCCAAAACAGCATTCCTCTATGTGTTGAACTGCTATTCACAGCGCACAGCTCCCAGATCTGGCGTCAAATGAAGTAGGTGAATTCAGCTTTCCATTTGTATAGTTTATATGAGCTGTTCCGAAAACATTGAAGGGCTCAGCGAACGCTTCTAAGAAATACATGTGAGCTAGCACAGAGCCCGGACCTTCTTCACGGTCGACATGCCCCTCAGATCAGCTTCTGCAGGACGTGCTGATATAGGTTAGCCTGTTTAGACGTGACACTCTGCTAAAACATTAATGGCCTTCAGTTTGGGGGAGCAAAATGTGATTGGGCAAATTCCTGAAATATTTAAAGTGCGCCTCTGTTAAAGCTTTTACCGTTGGACGCATGGCATCAGGAGCGATGCCGAGTAAAAGCCAGTAATTGGCGTTCCATTCTGGTGCCACTCAGTCACTGAAGTGCTCGGGCTCCATCTCCTCCACTCCAGCGCTGTCACCGGGGCGGATGCTTTGATGACTCCGCATTCCTGGCAGCCCGGAGAGAGCTGCAGTTATGATGGAGTCCAATGCACAAATTCAATCTGACAATGACAAGCCGTGTCAGCACGGGCCTGTTTACTGCTTATTTATTGTCAATAGACTTCCGTGCAGATGCGCTGAAAGTTTGTCCTTTGACAAATGTCACAATTAAGCCCGGAGGATAAATTCCGACCGTTGTGTTTTTTACCAACCTGCATTTGCAAAATGAGGTGTTGGTGGCAAATAAGGTCAAGCTTACGCATTTTCTTCCCTGATTTTACAGGCACGACCCCCTGCTTATTCCGGGAAACGAGCAGAATGAAAGCGTGGATTCTAGTGTGAAGAGATACGACTCCACTGGGATGTTTCACTGGTGTCCAGCCAAAGAAATTGAGAAAGTCATTCTGGTAGGTTGTAACTGGGCATGTTAATGCCACTTCATGCGTTGTGTAAATAAGTATACAAAAAGCACTGATGATGGCTTAAAGGTCCAGTCAGTGAAATCTAGCGGCAAGGTTGCGAATTGCAACCAACCGCTCACTCCACCCCTCCCCCTCCCTTTCGAAACACTACGACGACTGACAGAACATGGCGAATTCCATGTAAGGGGACCCGCGGTGTATGTAGATAGAAATTGCTCATTCTAAGGTAATAAAAACATAACGCTTCAGTGTGTAAGATCTTTATACACCTCTGAAGACATAGTTATCTAGATTATATTGCATTTATATGAATAGATCATCCCAGAAATGGAACACACTGGACCTTTAAAACCATGTTACATTAGTGTTGAATGTGATGCATTTGCACATTGCGTTTACTGGCCATAGTGAGACCATTTTATTGTTTTAATTTTCCTAAATGTAATAAAATAGGTTTTTTCCAAGCGATAAATAAAACTGAAGAAATTTGAGATGCATTTTTATAGATTTTAATGTAAGTTTTTACATTTTATATTAAAGTTTATTTTTAAGATGAATCTTCTGGTCTATGGTCATGTTTCACCTCAAAATCACAAGAAATAAGAAATAATTGATTGAATAAATTAAATCCTATTTAGAACCATTAAGATGCTTTGAAATGTGACTTTTTTATAAAAAAATATGTTTACTATAATGCATCTGGAAGCATCTTAAAAATGTTAAAGGTTTCTTAAAGATTTGTTTAGTATATATATTTATTTGAATGTGAAATTCTGTATAATCTGGACGTTTTCTTGACAGGTTTTGGGAAATTCACTCATATACAGGCACACAGTATATCAAATATAAATACGCATAATGCTGTTACCTTTTTTGCTTGCGTAATGTTCTGTTTTTTCCTATAATCATTTCTATCTTCTCTATATTATATAATCATTACTGTATGTACTGTACACATGCATTTTCTCTTTATCCCATTTGAAATAAATTCTATACTCTTCCTTGTTGGTATTAGATGATCAAGTACTCCAGCTTGACTGATGGCATGTTGTTTGTTTCTGGCTCATTCACCACAGACACGCAGCGAGGCCTCCATGACAGTTTTAAGTGGACATGTAGTCGTCTGTATATTTGGAGATGTCACGTCGGCCTTAGTGGGGCTTCGAAACCTGGTGATGCCTTTGAGAGCCAGCAACTTCCATTACCACGAGCTAAAGCCCATCGTGTTCGTGGGGTCATTAGACTATCTGAGAAGAGAGTGGGAAACCCTTCACAACTTTCCCAAAGTCTCCATTTTACCCGTGAGTAACACCAGTACACCTGCAGGAAAAGAATATTTCGCATTTATGCAACTCGAGACAATATTTGAAGGATCTGATTTTCTCATGTTCCTTTTTAAAAGTTTACGCATTTAATAGTGTTAGCACATTTTGTCGTGCAGATGTGCTGGCACCACGTTCCTGCTGGCTGTGTGAAACGCTGGCTTTGTTTCCAGCTTTAGTGCTTGTTAGCATCGGCTTGACTGAGTATTCAAAACCAAGCCAGAACGCTGCCATCAGCGAAGCCTAGCCTTTAGATTAGACCGCATCTCTTCCTCCCCCAGCACATAGTTAGATCAGCTGAATGTCACTGCCTTTAGAAAAGTAAATACTTGTTAACTAATTTCCGTGAGCCACCGTGCTCTGTCTTTAATTTGTGTTTTTCTCTTTCTTACCCCGTCTCTCTCCGCTGAAGGGTACGCCATTAAGTCGAGCTGATTTAAGGGCCGTCAACATCAACCTCTGCGACATGTGCGTTATCCTGTCAGCCAATCAAAACAATATCGACGATGCTTCACTGCAGGACAAGGAATGCATCTTGGCATCTCTTAACATCAAATCTATGCAGTTTGATGACAGCATCGGAGTCTTGCAGGCTAATTCTCAAGGTAAGGAGTCTGGCTATGTGCGGCAGGCATTGAGAATTGCCTCAGGAGCACTAGTTTCTAAGACTAAGACCAGAGGTCCAATTATGTCCGACGGTTTAAAAGGGACAGTTCTTCCAAACATGAAAATTCTGTCATTTACTTGCTTTTATGTCAGTCCAAAACTGTACACCATTTTCCAGAATAGTTTTTTTCCTCTACACAGCGAAAGTTAATGGGGACCAGGGACAACGGTGGTCACTATTCACTTTCACTGTATTGACAAAAATCTTGGGGATTTTTGCAGAGATCCCCTTTTCTGTCGCAGCAAAGTCATACAGATTTTAAACGACTTTTTGAAGAGACAAAAAATAAATGAGAATGACATATTCTCTTTTTTGCGAGAATTATCCCTTTAATGTAGAATATATGCTACAGCTTAGGGTAACTAAAAGCCTTTGATTCGACAGATGTCAATTATATAAATAATAATAATAATAATAATGAAAAAGACATAATAATGAAAGTGCAAACATTTCACACATTTGCGTATAAACAATAAACACAATAAATGACCCGTTTAGGCACTGTATTCAAACATTAAATAAGTGTTCATTTAGCCAAAAGCTGTTATAAATTTCCATATTAGCGTTTCATGCATATGTATGTTCATTATAAGAAGGCGTATGCAATCTCCAGCAAGTGTATTGCATCTTTCCACGTAATCAAAGCTCTCAAAAACATCCCAAACATTTCTGCGAGGATTGCGAGTTATTTGCCTCCGATTGCTGGACCGAGGCAGATTTGTTTGGCGACAAATTGACTCGAACAGATTGTTTATGCATTCAGATAAACATGTAACCCTCTTGCGCCCATCAGGATTCATCATCATTAAACAGACACAGTACAAATCAGCAGCTTCACATTCTCAGCTGCTCTTCATTACGCAAATTACACACCCCGCACAAGCCGGCCCACAACAATGAACATTTCAACTGTTATTGAGCATCCACTTTTTGCACAGAAAGATGGATTTAACGACAGCTTTTGAGTGAAACGTGTCCGATGACATCCTGAAGCACTCGTGGTTGAATGGTGGCGGCGTGTTTGGGAAGAACGGGTCCCTCTGGGGCAGATGGTAATAGATGGTGATCATACTGTTCGTGCGGGAGAAAACCATACGTCATTATTGCTTTCTCAATTAATTGAGCTCAACATCTGGCATGATCAGCCGCAGAGACACAGTGTGTAATAAAGATTTATTACATTAACACTCTGAATATAAGACCTCATTTTATCCAACAATGAGCCGCTTGTTTTGCTCCCAAGTTAACTTTTGCAGTGATGGAAATACATTTATTCACATGCTTTTCCAGCATGTAGCGGTATATACGTACAGTATTCTCATTATAATATCGTTTTCTTTTTAAGACTGACCAACAAGGGGTTAAAAACCAATAGTTTTGAAATCTGTATGAGATGCAGGTGTAACAAATTTCATCACACCACATCATCTTGCACAGAAGGTGTTATTGAATAAATCAGATAGACTTTTGCCAGGGGAAGATACTACACAGTGCACTGCTGTGAGTGCTTGAGGGTCTTTGAATAAAGTACACAAAGTCCAGCGTACAGTATAACGCAATAACTGCAAATAATGCACCAAAGCAGAGTTTACAGGGTCACCCCTAGGGTTGGAAAGTGTGAGGTGTGTGCATTATTCAACAGAAAAAAATACAATTAACAAATAGCTCATTTACAAATGAAGAAAAACATTTGTTTATCATTTATTGCAAAGCATATGATAAATAATTTTCTCATTGATATGTACTTAACAATAAAAATAAAATAGGATCATAAATTGCAAAAAGTAGGTCATAGGACTCTTACCAATGTAGGACATGGTGTTTCTTTTAATGTTCTTTTCTTGTCAAATTATAATATATAATATGATATATAAGTTGTTGCATTATTTAGATACTTTACATCGTCAAATGTTTGTACACTTGACCCACATATCTTACAACAAAACAAGTTATAATTCATACCAATACTGTTTTTAACCCAAGCAAAAACCTTTAAGGAGAAGAATCCGAGATGTATATTTCTATAGCTGACTCTGACTGTACCTGCATATCTGTCTTCACTGTTTACACAACAGAAGATTGGATTATTTTCTGCACGTTTAAAAGAACTCCTTTTCTTTTTGTGTTTTGTATTCTTTTCCGTATCATAGTCTATTGAACTTTCCAGTTGCAAAGAAGGACACCCCCTTTATAACATCCTGGAGCCCTTTTAAAACTTTGTGACCTGAATCTTTTCCCCGCATTATGTTTGTCACCGTAAAAACGAAACGCTTGCATTTTTCTGTAGTCGATGGATGTCAAAACAGGGACGATGCATTATGCATATAGCATTACTGATTTAAAATGTTTACTTGTCAGCTTGGGCAAATGCAAAAGTGTCAAGTCATGTGAATTCATACTCTTGTCACTGTTGCTTGTATTTCATGGCATTTCACATAAAAGGTTTTCAGGATCCACTTCACCAGTTTTATGGTAACAAAATGAACAGCATATAAAATTTATACCTGCCGGTTCATGGAAGGCAGCAAATGCTAAACATTCCTGAGCTGACCCTTAAAAGCAGAATATCTGTATTTCACTGCGATCCACTCTCCTATCGCCATGCACGACTGTACAATGTTTACTATATTTAACATTACAACACAAGCTTTTATTGTTAGGATCTGACAGTGATGTGAATTGTTAGATCACCAATACGTACATCTTACTGTACGTTTTTTTTCACAAGATGTTCTCTTTCTCATTGTGTGGCAGGTTTCACACCTCCCGGTATGGACCGGTCATCTCCAGATAACAGTCCTGTGCATGGCTTAGTGAGGCAGGCGTCCGTCACCACCGGATCAAACATCCCCATCATAACTGAACTTGGTGAGAAGCGACCGCACAAGCTCGCTAACATGTCAAAGTGGAGTGTGATTAGAATCTAAACTTACATTTCGAGCCTTTAACACCACACTGATGTGTTCCTTATGAAGTGTTTGTGATGACTGTGTTTGAATATTTCACCGACTGGGTCAAAGTCTCGTCCTCATCAGTGGTTCCTTTAATGCACTGAAGGAGACCTAGACTTGTAGGGACAGAAAAAAGCATGCAGTTGCAAAATGGATCCATTTATAAATAACAATGAGGGTGGTATTCCCATGGTAGGGGGGCTCATGAAAGTTTTAGATCTCAGAGGGCACTAAAGCACCAGAGACCGGCCGCTTCAAGTCTCCACTGACCCAATTACAGTGTGTTATAGCAGAAGTGTACGAGCCCGGCAAACTCTAAAACTTCATGCAAAAACATACACGCACACAAATACATACATGCACATATGTTCTCCCGTTCCCCGACACAGGAGATCCAGATTTCCATGCTGTTCCCTGTGGGGTTACATACAAAAAGTTTGCTGGCATTTTGACATTGGTAGAGGTGAAACTCATTTTCACCACTGATTAGATCTTTTTGAAGTCGTTTTTCAGTTTATAATGAAGATTTACTTGAGTCTAATAATCAGTATAATTTGATGCTCAAGATCCTCTCATCATCTGTTATTAACAATTCTAAAACTTGACATTGAGTAATCTGAACTTGAATGTGACTGATATTTTCAGTCTTCAGACAGTGTTCCTTTGTAATTATTAGCAAAAACAATTCAGTGTTCGGCTGTTAAGTGCATTCTAAGATATTTTAAAATTGTCAAAAGTGTGATAAAAGACCCCATGAAAAGGATTTATAGGCACAGTTTTCTTGTTTTTCCTTTAGCCAATACATTTACATACTCTTAAATAATATTAAAGAGTTGACCTCTTTTTTACAAAGTCTGTAGATTTAGTCATGGAGCCATAAACCAAGTTGGCTTATTGGTGTTGTAAATGTTTTAATTTGTGTATTTATTGAGAGTGAAACAAGCTTATAGATCATCTCAAAGCTGATATATTGGCAGTTTCTTAAAGGGACAGTTCACCCAAAAAAAGAAAATTCTCTTACTTAAAGTGCTCACCCTCACGTTGTTCAAAACCTGTGAATTTTGTAGCTCTGCTGAACACAAAGAATAACATTTTGAAGTATGTTTGTAACCATACAATTCTAGGGCACCATTGACAACACTAGTAGTAAAAATGCTACTATGGTAGTCAATGGTGCCCCAGAACAATTTGATTTCCAACATTCTTCAAAATATCTTCTTCTGTGTTCAACACAGAAATGTATACAGGTGTGGAAAACTTGAGAGTAAATGAAGACAGAACTTTCATTTTTGGGTAATCTATCTCTTTTAGACTTTAAGATTTTAAGGCAGCACATTTAAATATAAGAAAAGTGTCTCCTTTTGAAAACTGTAACTATTTTATTTATCACAATATTGGCATCCCCAACCCTCTTCTTGTTTCATCCATTTTTATTTCATACAACATTGTGCCATACCCCCAATGTATCAAAGTGACACTGAAAGCCTCAGTTATAATAACCCAACTAGACAATCATTATTGTGATAAGTGTTTTCTAAAGATAGCCTCAGTTAAAAGTCATTTACAGTTACCTTCCCCGACTGCCAACAAACTGGACAGATTTCAGTTCTCCACACAAGCAAATCATCAGAGGAGCTCCTGGTAAATCAAGCCTGTGATGTCAGAGCTGCGAGAACATCTGAGAAACATGCATTGCTCACAGCAGATCTTTGTTCTTAACGCTTCCTAGTAATCTTTTCCCATATTTGCATTACAGTAGATACTGTACCAAAGCCCAAACTATATCCAGTTATCACGAACAGACAATGTTGAACTGTGAAGTGTTTGATTCTGACACTGTACCTTTAGATTTCTAATCCCACTCTTGACATGATGCTCTCATTTGTGTTTCTCTCTCTCTTTGGCTTTGAACTTGCTTCAATAACTGTCTCCCCTCAACGCCTGTTTTATCATCATTAGCTAAGCCTGGCAAACTACTGCCTTTGGTTTCATTCAATCAGGAAAAAAACAGTGGAACCAACATACAAATGATAACAGAACTGGGTAAGCCGTGCCTTTGTCCTCCGCTGCTCTGATGCACCGCCTCATCGGCTTGTCTTGATTTCTCTCGCCGCTGCTGGGGCCTGCTCCCATGGCATCACTTTGAACACATTTTTCTCCTTAGTTCTGGTTGAAATTGACTGTCTTGTTTTTTGGCCTTTTTAAGGCTTTTTTTTCTTAAAGCATCACTAGGCCTTTGATCATATGACTGTGTCCTTGTGGCTGTTTCCATAGCATCTCCCTGCAGTTCAGTTCTCCGGCCTGGGCTCTTTTTCATCGGGAGTTTGTCTGAAAGACTGACATTTCTCTTCCTCATAGAAAGTCTGGGAAGAAATCAAATTAAAAAAAAAAACTCCAGATCAAACTTTGCTTTAAGCTGTTTATTTTTATTTATTTATTTGTTGGGTGCTGGGCCTAGTCTCTGAAGCATAGTTTTGTTGAAAGGGAGTGAAACAAAGATTTGTGTGAGGCTGTGTTCAAACAGAATAGGATTTTAGGGCATTGTCTCCATATGCCGGCCGCTGAGACCATAGCCTCAAAGCAGTCTGACAGCTCTTTATCCAACCAAATATACCGATGTTTAAAGCGTTTAAAGCCGATGGTTATTCTTTATAAGTGGACATAACTGCTGATGATTTTGTCTGGAAGGCGAGTGCTTGGTTACTTAGACTTTCTTTCACAATCACGATTGTTTGTCGCAAGTGTTTAATTGTATATTTGAGCCATCGATTGAACTTCATCCAGTATGATTCATTATTAAATAAATAACAATTGATCATGCCCCCATGAACTGTACGTAGACTCCATAGTAAGGGACATTTTCTTCCTCTCAGCAATGTAGACGTGAGGTCCCACCTCCCCCAAATTTGGTGCTTTTGCCGTTAATGCAACAAAACGGCCCATGTACGTACGTGCTTATAGACCATTAACAATCTCACAAAAACAACCTGAGTCTATCTTAGGCAGCCCATACAGAAATCTGATATATGGATATATATGTAAGAAACTATATACAGATTTCTGTGTGGAAGTTGTGGACTGGAATGTTCAATAATATGAAAATGAAATGAACAATATATTGTTTACTTAAAGAAACAGTTCTCCCAAAAATGAAAAGTCTGTCTTCATAGACTCGCCCTCAAGTTTTTCCAAATCTGAATAAATTTCTTTGCTTGTAACTCAACAGTTTGGCCACCATTGACTACAATAGTAGGAAAAATGGCTTTATCAATTTCTTTGTTCCATTGAACACAAAAGAAGAAATTTTGAAGAATGTAAGAAATCAAACAATTCTGGGCCACCATCAACTACCATTGTCATTTTTCCTACTGTGGTAGTCAATGGTGGCCAAGAACTGTTTGGTTACACGCATTCTTCCAAATATCTATCTCCGTGTTCATCAGAACAAAGATATTTATACAGATTTGGAAAAACTTGAGGTTCTTTATTAAATATTGATGTATGAATAGTTCAATGAATTAATTGGCATATGATGTAAATCGTGTAATAAAAATGTGTAATTTTTGACAGCTCTTATATGTATTTGTCGAGTTATTCAGAATAAAGCAAAGTAGGGGCCATTATTTCTTGGCACTCCATTGTGGAGTTATCAATATGAAATATTTATTATTAAGCAGAATGCATGCTCACTGAATTGCATGCAGTTTTTATTGATTGATATTATTATTTACCCTCATTGTTTATTTAATTTCATTAACATGTTTTCCAATGGCTGGTGAAAAACTTTCCATCTTCCAAATCCCCTGTTGGTACTGTTTGGACTCTTTGGATTCTTCTGCATGATTTTAAAGCTTCTGTCTCTTTACTGCAGTGAAAGACTCCAACGTTCAGTTTTTGGACCAAGACGATGATGATGACCCAGATACGGAGCTGTATCTGACCCAGCCGTTCGCCTGAGGTACAGCGTTTGCCATCAGCGTGTTGGACTCCCTGATGAGTGCGGTGAGTTAGCGACCGTCTAAACGGCTGCCACGTTGACACCTTTTCACCCGTCTGAATTCCTTTAAACAGATTAACGGAAGTAAGCCCTTTAAAGAATAAATCAGTTCAGTTTTTTTGTACAAAAGAAATTTATATTATCTAGCAGGCTTCAGACGATCTCTCGTTCAGATTTAAAATCAGCCGGTGATTTGGTGAACAAAGCGACCCGTCAAAAGATGCTCAGTCAGTTCTCTCCCATCATGAAATGTCATATAGAATTACAAGAAAGCTCGTCGGAAGCTCCGGATGCTAATCCTCTGAAATAATGTATAGGAAGAAGAGACTTTAGATGTAGGGCTCAGGTGTTACCAGTAGGCAGACGTTGGTAAATGAAATGCCACATTGATCAGACAGCGCTGTCAGCGGCGGTGACATCAAAAAGAAAGTTGTTGCCAAGACTCCTCATATAATGTGTCATGAAATGAACTTTCAAGAGTCCTATTAGATCTTTTAACAAGGTAAGTGCTCGTATTTTCTTTAATGGCGTGCCTTGACACACAAGGTGGGCCACCTTGGGGTCCAAAAGCTCTAATCTCCTAACAATGTCATCTTGGCTAGAATGGGAAAAGGTATGTTTTTCCTCCTCACTTCTTCTTTCGTGTTTTTTTCTCCTCGCCGCCCACAACCGCTGCTATCTCCCCTATCCGTATGATGGCTTAATTCCAGTAGCTTTCACTTTGAGTGAAGTTAGAACAAAGCAGCCTTCAAGTGCATTTCACTCTGGACAAAGGTGAAGCTTGCTAATAGACAGCTCTCATCCATCATTCAGGTGAATGCTGCTGTCAGGAGCCCAGAGAAGTGTCACTCCAGCGCCGGCCCTCGGTGACACGGCCTTCTGGTGCTCACACAAAGCACCTTATGAGCTTTTATTTTATACCTGATTATTTGACAACGTTAGCATCGATCTGCTGGTTAAAAGGCTGATGAACATTTGATGGGCTAGATATGCTGGTGACATTATACAGTGTCATTATTTTTTGTCTAATACAGTTTTTGTATTTACAATAAACACAAATTCAAACGTCAGTGGTTTAATAATGAAATAACAGTATTCAATTAAGCAAATGCAAAACCGAATCATTTTCGCGCTAGCGCTATCATCTGCGTGAAAAATCTCCCCGCTTAATCTGTTCCGAGACCTGTAAACAATTAGTTACAATAATGATAATTAAAACAGCCTCGTGTGCAAAACGCCCCGCTGTTAAGCATGGCTGGTGATACCAAAATGGATGCGCGTAGGGAGGAGACAACAACAGCAGCTGGCGTAATTGCATTCCCGCGTCTCTTCCCTTCCCAGGGAGCGAAATGAGACGAGACAGATCAGGGTCTAGATAACAGCACTCGGGACAGCTCCGAAATCCTGACTGTCTTGAGTTGTGACTCTAATGGTGCTCACGTCCGGATCTTCTCCCTTATCTTGGCAGACATACTTCAACGATAATATCCTCACCCTGATCCGGACGCTGGTCACGGGAGGAGCCACCCCGGAGCTGGAGGCCCTGTTGGCAGAGGAGAACGCTCTGAGAGGTGGCTACAGCACGCCGCAGACGCTGGCTAACAGGGACAGGTGTCGGGTCGCCCAGCTGGCCTTGTACGACGGGCCCTTCGCCGACTTGGGGGTAAGTGGACGGTTAAGAGGAGTTGACGGGTTTTGTCCCTTTCACCAACAGGGCTCATGCCTGCGTCCGACGCCCTCCCGACCATGCTAATGCAAAGTGAACGAGCCGGACGAGCTCTAGAGCAAGTCTTTCGTTGCGTTTTTGTATCCGTGTAAGAATGGCACATATTTTGTGACGTCATCATAGTGTTGGAGTTGTACTGTTATAATACAAATTCACCTACACCGTTGCTTGACTCTGAATTCAAGCAATTCATTTTTCGTTCTTTTTCAGGACGGCGGTTGCTACGGAGACTTGTTTTGTAAAGCATTAAAAACATACAACATGCTGTGCTTTGGAATCTATAGATTACGAGATGCACACTTAAGTGCACCAAGCCCGTGCATGAAAAGGTGAGCCGGTCATTTCACAAATTTGTTATGAATGGGCTTTTAGTCCTTTATTTCACAGACATAAGCCCATAGTCCAGCTACAACACAAAACAAATCAGGCCTACATCACCCTTTGAAGCTTGTTCCGAAACTATTTGAGGGCCCTACCTAGTGTAGGAATCATCTGTGAGAATTAGTCAGGTTCATCCCACATAAGGGTCACTTCAGGTGCAATTCTTTGCCCTTCAACAAAGTTCCTCCCCATAAAGAGTGCTTGAAATTGGTCACCTAGAGAATTCAGTTCAGTTAGGATGCTGCCTTATAAGTGCACTGCATGAAGTAGACGGCAAGCTCACTATGTTTGAAACAGATTGCAATGACGTTTCCCCCTAAATGTCTAACCTGTCATAAATGCAAAACAGCACACATCCAATTTATAGAAAGTCATATATATTATTTGTGTTTGGGCCAAGTATTGCCATAGTGAAGGAAGTAAACAGTTATATTCTTCTATATCAGATTACTGAACATATGCATCTATTCCCCACGTGCACAGATATGTCATCACAAACCCGCCTTACGAGTTCGAGCTGGTGCCCACGGACCTGATATTCTGTCTGATGCAGTTCGATCACAACGCGGGCCAGTCCAGAGCAAGCCTGTCCCACTCCTCTCACTCCTCCCATTCGTCCAGCAAGAAGAGCTCGTCTGTCCACTCCATCCCCGCCACCAACCGACAGAACCGCAGCAGCAAAGCACGTGAGGCCCGTGACAAACAGAAGTAAGACACTTAGCATCTTGGCCTTTATTGAGTGTTACATACAGTTCCTGAGTGATTGTATGTATGTGTGGTTTTACAACATTTAGAGAAAAGTTGTGTGTGTGTTTGTAGCATTCATTGTGTATTCGTTTGTAGCTCCATTATTGTTATGTGCATGTGGCCCTTGCCTTGAACGCACTGAACTCTATGACCATTAGATCATCGCTTCATTCCAAGTGCACCTAAACCCAGGACCATACTAGCATCAGTCTGCATATTGCTGCTACATTTGAACTATATAGTTTGTAGGTTTTAGCAATGAACTAGAGGTCTTCCGGCAGGACCGCATTTGTTTTGGCACAAGGCAAAAATTCTCTAAAAGGGGGTTGTCGTCGTTTTGGTCAGTCGGAGCAGTTATTGTGTCATCTTGCCTTTACACGTGTGAAGCGCAATTCTCAGTTCAGTCCTCTATAGTGTTGGGAAGTCCACCACATTTTGTCGACAGTTATTTTAGATTGTTTCGCTTTTTAACCAGATAGATGTTCTAGTTTTATATGGTTGTTGCAACAGGTTAGTATTTATTTGAACCTTTGCATTCACTAATGTGAATTGATGAATTTGTGCTCCATTGCTGAATGACATCTGCAAGAAAAAACTCAAATACGACATGGTGTGATCGGGACAGAAATTGAACAGTTCTCCTTTCCAACCACTCCAATATTCTTCAGGAAAGGCATAAAAATGTCCCGTGCAGACCTCTAGTATGAACAGTTTAGTAAGATGTATACAGTACTTGTGTGTCTTTGCACCTTTATTTGTGTATAAGGACTACACATCATTTTGTCTCATGGCATAGGTTTGTGTAAGGAAACCGTGTAAACTCATTTATGGCCTTCCTGTCCGTCTTATTGTTGTTTGTTTGTGTGTATGAGAACGGTGAATTGCATCATCGTGTTTTTAGTCTGTTAGTGGCTTATCTTTAGTTCTGCTCCAGTGATTTTGATGTTTTCCAGGTAGTGTTTAGAGACATTATCATAGCAGAAAAGGTTTCACAGATCCCCGAGTGCCTTGCAGGAGCAGGAGCCCTTCTGGTGTATATTTTAGTAAACAATCCTGCCTTGTTGAAACCGATTAGTGAGCAGATAATTAAAATCTTTATTAATACATAATATTCACTTCTCGCCAGAAAGGAGTTGCTGCAAGGTACCATGGGAAGTTGTTCAACCTCGCATTGATATCAGTGCCTGTGCCTAAAAGCTGTAATCCAAAGTTTGTAAGACATTTCCCCATTAATAAGAAAAAAGTTAAATTAGTTAGAATAATTGTGCTTTTAATTTGCCTTTGCAAATGTGCCGTGTTTGAGAAGTTCCTTTTGTCCTTTTAAAGAAACTAATTCTTAAAGTGGACAAAAAAGAAATATAACCATTGCATTTTTTGTATTACACTAGTTCAATATAGCCTACAGTTCATAAATATTGACAAGTTGTTTGTCTACAGTTAAATGTACGAGCAATGGTATTTGTAAAGAATAATTTGCCATGAGTAAGTGTGTAAAAGTTCAAATGCATGGGATTTCCAATTTAACACGGCTAACAAATGGGCTATATATGATATGATGTCAGTGATTCTGTTTGAGCTCTGTTACTTATAACCTGTAAAACTTACATAGACCACTTTTTTTTCTAAAGTGCAACAAGGATGAATAGAATGGGTCCAGGTATGCAAGTTAATGATTCTGCATGATACAGCACCTGTTGTGGGATCTTTTAATCATAACTCTGTCCTTGTGGAGCACTGTTATGAGAGAGGATTTTGATTTTACTTTCAGAGGAAATCACGCCTACTTTTCACCCTTTGCTTTCTGTGTGAAAGCAAACGGCTGCTGCTACTGCCTAACTCCTGCCATGCTCAGGATCATCCCAGCATTGCATGTCTTCCCTCATCTGACTCCAGTGATCTCTCTTTCTCAGTAGTCCCCTCCACTTCAGTTCTTATTCTTCACTTATTTCTCATTAGGTTTTCTTTTTTTAATACTGTCTGCATTGTGTGAGAGGTCAGTGTGTCTGTATGTTGTTGTAGAGACGTACAATTTTCCCCCAGATACTTTATTTGGATTTAAGGGACACTTCACCCAAAAATGAAAATTCTGTCATGAATTACTCACCCTCAAGGTGTTCCAAATCTGTATAAATGTCTTTGTTCTGATGAACACCAAGAAAGATATTTGGAAGAATGCTTGTAACCAAACAGTTCTTGGCCACCACTGACTACCACAGTAAAATAAAATGTCTCTTTTTTTTTGTCCTGTTGAATTTAGAAAAGCCCACAGTTCTGGAGCACTTTTGACTACCATTTTAATTGTTTCTACTATGGTAGTCAATGATGTCCATTCTTTCAAATATCTTTCTTTGTGTTCAACCAAACAAAGAAATGTATACAACTAGAGGAGTAATTTATGACAGAATTTTCATTTTTGGATGAACTGTTCCTTTAACTGAGGTGAGGTAAATACCTCACCTCACACGCGAATAGCTCAGACTGTAAAATCCGTTTCGCTGCATCACGTTTATTGTAAATTATTATTCACAATTTCAGATTTTTAACACTTTACAGCAGGGGTGTCCAAAGTCAGTCCTGGAGGGCCGGTGTCCTGCAAAGTTTAGCTTCAACCCTAATCAAACACACCTGAACAGCTAATCAAGGTCTCACAAAGCAGACTAGAAACTTCCAAACAGGTGTGTTGAGCCAAGTTGGAGCTAAACTCTGCAGGACAGTGGCCCTCCAGGACAGACATTGGACACCCCTGCTTTACAGTCTTTACTGTGTTATTCAAGTCCGCTTTACTGAAGGCTATTGGCCAAGTCATAAGTGCATTTTGTGTTGATCAGCTAATCTGACGCAGATGCCAACCAATGCCGATACTTCACCGTATCACTACTTAAAATAAACATTTCTGAACATTGTTGGCTTCTATCACGCAGCTGATGCCACTTCTGGAAATCGAGGTAAAAATCCCCATCTGCACGACCTCACTTGGCTCATGGATGTATAAATCCAAAAACGCAGATTCAGTCCTTTAAAAGTTCCCCACTCAAATCAGGCGCAAAGTCAGACTGGCGTTCCGCTCTCAGCCGAAATTCCCCTCAAACACCCGTGTGAGCGAGGGAACCGTGATGAGCTGTTGAAATTGGCTCTTTTAACCCTTGTGGAGCCGCAGGATGTCTCGGGGCGATGTAAGAGCCAGCATCAGTAGTAAACTCGGGGGAACCGAGCGAGGTGGCTGACTCCTTGCACCTCCTCAGGCAGAGCTCCACTTACATCAAACGACCGCGCCGTGACACTTCCCCCCCGCGGCTCGGCGCTGCCTGACACTCCAAGGTGCGCAGTACATTTCAAGTTGGAGGTATAGTGGAAAATGTCAGAGTGGTGGAAAATGACACGGTGCTGGGGAGAACGTGAACGCGATGAGGACGGATGCCGGCCCTGCGTGCGGCTTAAGTCCTCTGTTATGTGTCTCTTTGCCCCTTGAAGAATCATGGGAAATATTTTAGAATTGATTAGGACGCAAAGACAAATTCAGACACACGGCATGACACACAGTCATTCCTTTAGGCCTTCGGTGCTTGATGAAATTAGTTACAAATAGTTCCTACAGTTCTTGTGTGTGTGTGTGTGTTTCACCCTGTCGTCTTAGATGTGATGTACGATTCATGTATCAAGCGAGAGTGGAATTCTGTTGTGAAAGAGAGATCTACACTGTGTTTGTCTTAAAAAATATATATATATATATTAACGCTGTTTCTCGTCTTCTGCTTCTCTCCCGCTGCCTCGGCTGTCTGGCAGAAAAGAGATGGTTTACAGATGAAGCAGAAAACGCGTATCCAAGGAACATTCAAATCAAGCCCATGAGCACTCACATGGCCAACCAAATCAATCAGTACAAATCCACTAGCAGTCTGATTCCACCTATCCGAGAAGTCGAAGACGAATGCTGAACCAATCCCCAGCCTTTAACATCACGGGAGTCGGCTCATCCTGCTGTAAAAGAAGCACGCTATTCCTGAAATGACCGTGACGACGGCGACACATCGCTCTTCCCTTTTGCGGCTGGAGGGTTTGACCGGAGAACTGGAAGAGGGACCGCCTCTATGTGTATACCTTTAATGTTACTTCCATACTTTTATATACAGTATGTATACATAGTGATGTACATAATGACAATCAAGTAAGGATTGTACAGCCCCTAGCACTTTTTGAAATTATGTTAACAGGCAAACAAAAAAGAGAAAAGTACTTCCTGTGATTCTTTGCAATATGTCACCTTCGCCGTGGCCTGACTCCGCGTGCACGCGGGAGGATGAGGGTCACGTTCATCCAAACGCTCTCCAAAGATCCTCTTCTGAAGCATCACGTCAGCCCCACTGCGACGCATATCCTTTGTTTCTTTTTGCACTACGAGCTACCACAAAATAGCGACTCGGGAAGACTCCAAGCGTATCCTCGGTTCTGGGTGAGATGGGGCCGGTTTAACAGGCTGTGAAATGAGTGGCTTCGTTCAGGGTGTTTGCGTGGGCACTTCTGCATGTGTTTGCTGAAGTAACCTAAACATACAGTATCCATTTCCATCCACATAGACTGTTCAGGCACACACAAATACATGGAAATGTGTTTGCTGTACTTCAATGCAAAAGGTTGCACCCCCCAAGGTAGCGCTTTGGCAAATTGGCAATACATTGAGGATATGCACTACTTCTGTTGACGTCTTTCCATCACTCATGACTGCTGGTGTTTGTTTAGGAACCCATCTGTGGGCTTATGTGTTCATTCGGAAGAGGCTCTGTGTGTTTGTGTCTGCTGTTAATACGGAGTGAACTACCATCAAATGCTGATAATTCAACAATGATTGAGCTTTTCAGACCGACACGTCTCTAACCCAGCGTTGGCATGAAAAATGCGTGTTTAATTCAAATCGCCACGTATTGCAAAAGTGGGCATGTTTGTTTCCTCCTTTGGGTGTATAGGCACTGCCTGACACGGGGTTGGCCCAGAGGCAAAAAAATGCTTGGATGTTCTCTGTGACCAACCACGATGCCTTAAAATCTAGACTGAACGCCGCCGTTGGCTTATAAACAAATGGGCGAGCTCAATCATAGTGTTCAATTATCAGCCAATACAAGATGAAGCTTTAGACTGAATGGATGGAACGTCACTTAATATCAAGGCTACACAACTGTGTTGTACCTTTAAGTACAATAGTAACTGCGCTGACGCAAATGCTTCTCCGAATTTTGAAGTTTGCTTGAAGTTTGCTTCAAGTGCTCTGTCAGATTTATACATAAGTACATACTTATTTTTTATCCATGAGCGTAATCATTTTGTACTTATTTTTATACATATCAGAGAACTTTATTTCGAAATGTATCTTAAATATATCGTAATGGCTGCGGTGGTTTGCTTTCTGGTCCGGTTTTACCCCGACAACACAGCATCATGTAACATCGAATGACAAGTGAAATATCTTTGACGCGCTTTGAAGGACCTCTGTAGCTAAACCACTGAAACAGTGCTTTTCTTTCATAAGCTAACGGAGATGAAAACAAATGCTGAGTGATGACTCTTTTCTGTAATTCCGAGTAAAAGCGATGTTGATCTTCAGACAGTCTCGGAGACGAGGAGGAGGGTGGTCTCGTATCTTCTCGGTCTGTTCTGAGGGTAGTGTTGATGATAATATTATCGATGTTTGACCTAAATTAGGTCTCGCGAAGAGAGGAACGCGCTCAAGTACTTTCACGTGTGCGCATATCATTTGATCATAAAGCGTTTAAATGGTTTTTTTGATCGGCGGTGAGCTATAGCCACGCGATTGTAGAGATGAAAAACGGTTCCATCCACTGAGTCGAAGAATGAAACTGCGTAGTGTCAAAACATGTTGTATAAATTCTGCCCATTCGAGTCCACGTTTATTTTCTGAAGGATCTCAGCTTTACTGTTTGTCTACTGGACATCTAGGCTTCGTCCTGAAGTGATTTTCTGAATTGTGATTACATTGGTGTTACACTTTGTAGCAAGTAGATTTCTTAATAAATGAAAAACTAATAGTAATAATGTGAGTACAATGTATGTATAATTGGATTGTCAATAACATACTTGCTAGCCTGAAAACAAAAAGATTTAAAAGGAGTCATAAATTAAAGTTAAATGTATTTTGTTTCTACAATTTTGTCCTATGTAGGGTCTTTTTCTTGTAATGAATCTATATGGTGCATTACACAGAAAGGCCATTAGGACGATAAAGCCAGCAGGTTTCATTTGAAGAGCGTAGACGCGTCCGAGGAATTTTTAAGGATTATTTACAATCGGGTTTTTACATTCCATTTTGTCATCAGCATTTTAGTTACAATCGTTTAAATCGGCTTTTGTTTGTAGTCTAAAAAAGCGTAAGAATCAGGTCGCAATCTTGATGACAAAGCTGGCGTAGTTTGATTTTCTTTTGTTACCCTATTTGACAGAATAAGGTATGAGGTGATACTTGTATTTTCCTCTCCACTGCAACAAATGTGCAATGTTTTAAATATCATGTTATTCGTGTGATCAGATAGTACACATATCAGTGCCACGAAATGTATGTGTCTGCTAGCATCGGTCAGTCAATTGTTGCAATTTAGTATGGCATCTAATACTGGCATGGAGAACATCCAAGCCATCTTTGCCTCCATGCCAGCACAGTGCCAGGAGGAACTCTGTAAGACCCACTAGAGCGAAAAGTGGCGTTCTGCTTACGTCCTATCACATCATGGACGGAATCTATCGAAAACATCAGAGCAGTGACTGAACGATGCTGAATATGTGTAGTCAGATCACCAGTCAATGTATTCAAGAGTGTTTTGATTCAAGTAACATATAAACTGATGTACTACACAACTGTCATGTTACATAGTTTGGCTATTTTATTCTACTGTAAAGGACAGATTTTTTAAGTTTTAGAAGCTGTATAAAGAAAATACACTGTAACAGAATAAATACTCGGAGAGATATAAGTCTTAACACGCTGAAGTTGCGTATGGATTTTTGTTGCTGTCTTTTCTTCCACTTGAATAAATAATCAAAAGCGTTCATACAGTATAAACATGTAATTATTGACATATTCATTACAGGAAAAGGGAGTTTCTCACAGTTTTGCATCAACTTCATTGATTTGACTGATGGCCGTGAAGATGCTGGTGCTGAGCTGATCTACCTGACTCTGTCAAATATAACCTGCTGATAAACATACTGTCTTGTACAAAAAGTTTGTACATAAATTGTACATGGTTTCTTTTTGTATTTTCTCAAATTAAAATGGATGTATTTGTGTTCTACGGGCGACTGGTATGTTGACTCATTACTTGATTTGCACTTGACATCTTTGAGCTGCAACAGATAATGAGAAACAATTGTGAACTTCATTGACAAACAGACACGATTTTAGCCAATTGGATGCGAGGGAAACACCGTTTCCCAAACATCTGCTTATATTTAGCGCATGGCTAAAATGACAGATAGCATCACGCATAAGCCAATTAAAGTGCATGACGTATACAGTTTACGTTAAGAGAGTTTACATTGCAACAGCAAGTCTTTTATATGTACAAAGATATTTTGAAACCCAAAACACATTTCAACCAAGGCTCAAGATTACACCGCTGCTCAGTTTCAGTCGTAATCGAACAGAAAAAAAGCGTTTCGTCTAGAAAAGACGTTTGTTTGATTACTTTCCACGACGTTCACAATCTAGTCGTGGAGTCTGTACTACTCAAAACTCCAGGTTTAAGATCAAGGCACCCGGGCTGAAATAAAGAGCGCAGGAAGTAGAGCAGATGTTGGCTGTGCTCCTGATTTGTAGGCTGATAAGTGTGGCACCCCGTAGGTTTAAATTTATGGCTTGTTAGTAAGGACTGGCCCCTTTGTGAGATGTTTTCAAAATGATTGATTTACAATAAAGTGGCTCCCTGTGTGTGCACGCAGGCTGAACTGATTCAGATCGATTCCGGTGAAATTGATTGATCAGCCATTTAACTTGGCAGTATGTTTACTGAAAGAACCCATGCAAGACCTATTCTCCTAGTCTCTCACTGTAAAAACAGAAACAAGCTACACGGCCTGCGCAAAATAACCGGCATCAACAAAATGGTCATGTATATGTTGCTTTGAAAATGAAAATTCATCATTCGCAGTACTTACCCTCGTGTTATTCTAAAGGCTTCTGTGAAAGACAAAAGAGATGTTAAACAGAATGTTGGAGACTAACAGCCATACTTACCCTTTACTTCCATTGAATGAAAAAAGCATGAGGTCGAATAAATGACAGAATTTTCATTTCATGTCTTAAACATTTATATTCTGAACGACTAAATGGACCCGAGTCTATGTAGATGGCATATATCATTTGACACGAATGAAAATAAAGCTTTGAAGGATAAATGTACTGTCAGCTGACAAAACAATATGGCTCTTAAACGGATATTAACGGACTGTTAATATCACACATGACACCATAAGACAGTACATTCTATTAAAGACATAAAGTGTATGTTAAAGCTTTGTTATAAAATTAAACTCGGCATCTGACTGAAGGTCTATAATCTGAATAACATTTAATTAATCTCATTATGTAAAAAATACCAATAAATTATATAAAAATAATTTCACAGTACACAAAAATATCTATTATAGTATATTAATTTAATATTATGCCATTATTATTATAAAGTTTATTTCAACATACTACACTGCAAAAAAAAAAAAAAAAGTTTTTCTGAAAACAAAGTTTTATTATTATTGGGTAAGAAAAATAAACTTTACTTCTTTAATACAGAGGTTAAACTTAATACAAGTTTATTTTTACTCCCTTGGCAGATATTTTTGCCTGCTTTGCACAGAAACTTTCTGTAATGAATTACTCACCCTCATGTCATTTCAAACCTGTATGACTTTCTTTCTTCAGCAGAACAAAAAAAGATATTTTGAAAAATGTCGTTAACTGGCACCCATCGACTTGCAAGAGGCCGTTCTTCAAAATATATTCTCTTGTGTTCTGTGGACGAAAGAAAGTCATAAAGGTTTGAAATGACGTAAGGGTGGGTAAATGATGACAGAATTTTGGGTGAACTATCACTTTAAGCATATCCTAAAAAGATCTTAAAACTTGATTTTTTTGTCAGAAAACAAGACTTAACATCTTAGATAATTTTGCTTCTGAAAAAATGTATATTAATTTAAGACTTTATATATTGATACCGGAAAACCAGACAAAAATACCCTAGAAATTCTTTTTTTTGCAGTATAGTGTATTGCCTTGACAAATTGAAGCATTAAAACACAGCAGTAAACACCACCAATTTGTAATACACCATCTCATTCTGTGTTGTTTGACCTCTCTCTCTTTCTCCCAACCTCGCATCTCTTCATCGAGACAAAGCACTCTTGTTTTCAGCCCACAAATCATTCTGCCGTGGACACTTCATGCTGTCCTTTGGATAATTGTGGATGAAAACAGCCCCCTACATTCTCACCTTGGGATGTAGTGGCCCCATCATGCAGCTTATTAACGATTTTACACGGTGAGTCACGGCTCGGGGCCTGTCAGTACGCCAGTAATATTTACTGTCTGACACATGGGCTGTGGGGGGAGATTGGAAGACGGGGCGATGGTGGTCGGGGGGGCTGATTACACCCATCCACCTGACAGCGTCCTCATCCCCGGATCCTTCCGCAAACACAACTCGCAACAACGTCTTGTTTAAAGAGACATGTCCTGCCGTAAATAGCCACCGTAGGACTGCTTATTATGAATTACAGAACACACACACCCGAGTGCCGGTATCGAAACGCAACATTAGACGCTTCCATGGTGGCGTTATTTGGCCAACGGTGAAGCTACGACAATCAAGGTAATGATGGCGGTGCAAAGGTTGGCCGGTGCATGAGTATTTTAACCACATGAATAGAAAGCACGTTCGAGTGCCTATTATGGGCCATTTAGCAAATCAATAAGCTCAAAAATCAAAAACAATTTTCTGGGTGGATTGTCGTCGGAGTAAATGAAACGGAGAAATTTCTAATATCGAACACTTAACAATCAATGCGTCGCACACTTGATGTGATTTGTTTTCAACATAACAATTGTTGGGTATTTTTCATTTATTCCCACCAAAATGGTAGCGTTTCCAACCGCCTATTATTCAAATCAAAGTCACACCCGAAATCAAAACAGGGTCTGCTTTGAATGTGTCGGACAGACGGCAATCAAAGGAGAAGCAGCTATCGCCGTGGCAACGGTGCAGAGACGGTCGTCCACATGGACCCCCCCGCAAGTCGCATTCAGTATCATCTTTAGAAGCCCTCCAAGGCCCCAGGTTGGCCGTGATAATAGTTTCCGTGACGATGCGGCGTGCTCAGTGCATCAGTGCCAGCCCAGATAAACAGTGATCCTTTACAAAAACAAGAAGGTCATTACGGCAGCTTGTCAAATCAATGCTGAGAGTGTCCCGGCTGATTAAGCCATCCTCTCTCAGCTCTGACACCGTGTCAATAGTGCCGCACCGTCTGAGCACGGCCAGATGATTGGAGTGAAATGCCCATCAGTCAGAGAGCTGAGCCGGACTAATGATTCCCTGGGCTGCCTATTAGAGCTACATGACAACTCAATCGTGCACTAGAGAGAGAGAGAGAGAGAGAGAGAGAGGGGGAGAGAGAGAGAGAGAGAGAGAGAGAGGGGGAGAGAGAGAGAGAGAGAGAGAGAGAGGGGGAGAGAGAGGGAGAGAGAGGGAGAGAGATAGGAAAACAGTGACCTTGTTGTATTATTTGAAGCTGAATTAAATTGGCAGGAGCAGTTAATCTTTACCTGAGGCCATTAACAGAATTTAAGAGGAACAACAAAGCACGCAGCATTTGGCGTTTTCTCTTTCTCTCTTTTTGACATTTTCATTTTCGTCTTCATCCATTCTCCTTGAAGATGATGATTTATCATTAAGAGAACCGAAGGGGGGGCGGAGATCATCCACATCATAAATCGCTCGCATAAAATACGCTCTCGCTTCGTTCTTTTAATTTGTTTTAGCGCATTGCTCCCCCGGCTGAGATTTGTGTAAGCCTCGTCCGATTGACTTATCCATTTTGTCAGCTGGGATTCATTCCTCTGTGCTCTGCTGGTGACTGCTATGTTAAGCTGGTGGAGTCGACTGGTGGTCTGTGTGTGGAGAGGCAAATGTGTGCTATCAGATAGCTGGAATCACACGGCATTAAGCGCTCTCGCTTGGGAGCCGGCTAATTGCTGAGTGTTAATAGAGTGCACTTATACTCACTAATCTTGATTTACTTTTTATCAGACAAGAAGACTAAGATTGAGCATTCAGACAAAAGTCAATATTGGAAAAGAAAAGAATGATTTCAGCACTTTCGATGTGTACTTGTGCTGAAAGGGCCAATTATTTTTATATATGGGTAGTTGACGTTAAATGCTTTTGTGACGCAAATCTGTCCTGAGGATCTGTCTGATACGCTGCTGTATACTGTACTACAAGTAATAAAACATAGCTCATTATTTACAGTGCAAAAATATTAACATTTTTGCAACCTTTCAAAAACGTATTCGTATTTGTAGTCGTTTTAAAAATATGTTGTAAAAATCCTTTAGAAAGTTATAGTGGTAGTTGATGCAAAACCTTTTGGTAGGTTCATTTTGTGTTAAGCATTTTAATCCATAAAGAATTGTACAAAGTACATACTGTATTAATGTTTGCCAATATAATCACCATACTGTATATTTGTCAATATGACACAATATACCACTCTTACTAACAATTTGAGATGCACCGATATATCGGCCAATAATTGGTTACTATAAACTGGGGCCTCATTTATAACCGTTGCATACGCACAAAACATGCCCTATAAGAGGCGTACGCCACTTCCCACGCAAAAGATGGGATTTATAAAAACATACTTGACGGAAAAAAAATTCCTCACTTGCACGCAAACTCTGACCCATGCGTACGGACATTTTGGAGACAGAGCAGGTTGGCGACACCGATGGTGAGTTAGTGAACTCAAGTTAGATTGCAGAAAGTAAGTGTGATAAAAACGATTATAAGCATTAATGCCTCACACACATTTCATTTTACCTTAAAGATCCACATTATCACAAAGATTAAATCTGCAGAGAGATTTGCGCTTGTATTGAGTGATACTTGTTTCATGCACCTTATAAAATCCAACTCAAATCTTAAATAAAAATTAATTAATTTAATATAATTATAATAATATTAATTATTAATAACTACAACAATTATTAATAAGTGAATCTCATGTGTGGCTATATGTGATTTCGTTACGGAGATAAAGGATGGGATCGGGTGTTTTCAGCAGTTTTACATCATTTTTGGTTCTTTTTCTATGGCATCTGATAGCGGTTGGACCCGGAAACGGTCTACGTCCATTATGGTGCGTGACATCAGGCTTAACAAGCGGATTGGATGCCAGGCTTATTAATGTACCAATCAGCATTCATGAGGTGCTTTGCATTGACTATTAATGGGTAAAAATGGGCGTGTACAGGGCGGGATATGATGCTGATTCACGTACGCACACTTGCAGGTGATCTGTGATTTATAAAGCCAATATTGCTTACAGGTGTGCGTACGCACGCTTTTATAAATCGGAATATTTTTGGGCGTACGCTGTTTTTGGTTTTCGGGTGCACGCACACTTTTAGTAAGGATCCTACGCACAGTTTTATAAATGAGACCCCAGGACATGAAATGTGAATTTGAAATATTTTATTAGCTCATTTTTACTGAATGCAGACCTTCCGCGAGAAAAAAAGCGTTTACTTTCGGTTTTAAGGTAATAAACGACGTTCAAATGTCACGAACATTCAATTTGGTTGAATCATTTGTAAATATAATGTCATATATGTGATTAAAAGACACCTGCACCTGTCAAAATGATTTGCAGCATCTGGGTTGCTGGGTGTTATTCGTTTCGAGCGGTTGTTGTCTGAGAATAACAACCCTTGGAATGTCGCAACTGGCCAATCAGAATCAAGTATTCCAGAGTGCCGTGTAATAAGAATGAATAACATTCAGAAAGTTCAGAAATATTAATTTAAACTTCAGAATCAGTATCGGCAGATACAACTCTGAATAATCGACTATCGGTATTGGTAGAGAAATTTAGCATCGGTGGATGCTAAAAATAACAACATTACCAACCTGATCTCATGACAGCTCCATTGAAACGAAACTGTACGGTTTTTAAACATAACCATGATTCAATCCCCAAACCTCAATTTAACATGTGAATGAAAATGTCCTAAAGATTGTTCAAATCGCTAAGTATCACATTGTAAACTAAAATAGTCAGTATATTGAACAGGTTATTGCCGATTGAGTTTTTTCACATAACATTACACCCTCACAGTCTTATTACACTCCAAGCAAATGATAATGGACATAAATAAAAACATGCCTTTACTTATACACGCCTTGTCTATTCTTTACTAATATTACAAGATTTTCTCTCAGCATGAGGACTGGGAAGAAAATCATGACTAATTTAACATGACATCAAAAATCGCCTCTCGTCTCAACAAACCTTTGTTGGCAACGGTCAATCAAGCTCTTTCTCCACATGCATTAGTGCGCCTGTCTACATGTGAAAACCAGCGAGAGTAAAATCCACAGGGAATAATGTAATTGTCTTGTAGAGCAGCTCTCTAGAACAGAAAACACAATTTGAAGAGAAAATGTCTAAGCCGTGCGCACGCTTCCAATTCTCTCCCTACCACTGCCGTGTCATTAATAATATCTTATCGAGGAAGCAATTTAAACACACAAACACACTTCAGCGTGGAAAGAAATCCAATCCATTATCGCGCTAGCACCCTATAACTTTTGATATTTACAATAACATTAATTGTCACAGCGTGCATGGAGATTATATGAAATATGATGTCGTAAGTAGTTAAAGACATGAATAAATACAGATGTATGTATGTATTGACACCACTGAAATAAGTTTCACGATAGAGGTGTAAAGTAACCTTACATCCGTCATGAAGATCAGCTGTCAAACACGACACATCTCACCAATGATCTCCAGCACATCATGTGGAAACTACTGGTACCTCAGACAGCCCGGGAATGATATGCATTCAGTGACACCACACCGAAATCAAATTCAATTGGATCAAATAAATCAGAAGCTGGTAATATAGGTAAAGTCAGGTTTACAAGCCAACGTGTACTGTATAAGGCCAATCGCGTATGCTCATTGGTGTCAAAATTAAAAAGGCTACAATTATGTACGAAAATGGCAATATCCACCATTGTCTTATACAGTCAATGGTATGATTTTCAAACAATGTGTTTAAAGGTTTAGGATTAAACGTGTGTGTCTTAAATAAAGGATATAATGCAAAAGGCTTGAAGATATGTGATAGACAAATACATATAAACGTTAATTCATCAGCTGGACTCAAACCTGTGCCAAACAACTTCATTACAACCCCATTACACATTACAACATGAACAGCTTAATTTAGGATGTTACTAGCTAAGTGAGATCATTCCCAAAACCCGAGCAAGGCCTTTAGCGCATTACAAATAACGTCTGACAGCGAGTACTATACCATGCAGTTTCAGCTCACCTTCAAGCTGTAAAGCTGATTTACAGCCACGTGTTATTATTTAGCATTATTCATCCCACTGTCGCTTGCGCATTGGAGGTTAATAGAAATGCCAGCATGTTCACTGATTTACTTAGTAAAATTTTCATCCCAAGGTTGGGCCTGAGTGATTGGAGGGTGAGAAAGAGGGGTGGGTTCATGCATTATGTAGCGGACGCTGATGTGACCTTCAGCCATCAACGGCTGGACTATATATTAGAGCCGCGGCCATCTTTCCCGGACCAAAGATGCGTCTGACGTATTTAACGGGGTTTTACACAACATTACTGACGTTTTGCATGAGTTGAGCTATTTTTATTTGGCCATTTATTTCCAGAATGGTTTAACAACAATGGACGGAAAGCCATTTACAACCGCCGCTTGATGCGGCTCGGACAGACAATTAATAACCGCAAAGCTACTGGTACAGTGAGTAAGAATACCTCATAACCATTTATCATTCGTTTAATAGAACAGTAATGTATACAGTAGATGGACTTCAATCAAGCTTATTACACGGCTCTTTCAAAATACTCACTTCTGATTGGACAATCCGAAAGAAACACGAATAATTGATTCTAAAATAAATGTTTATATAATATGTGTGTGTGTGTGTGTATATTTATATGTATGTATGTGTGTATATATAACACATTTTTACACAAATAAACATATATTTCAATATAATTCTGGGCAAAGATTAATTGTGATTAATCACATCCAGAACAAACGTTTGTGTTTACATAATATACTCATATGTCTGTGTACTGTGCATATTTTGTATTTATGAACACATGGATATATTTAAGAAAAGTATCAAATATAAAAATGTATTAACATTTATGCATAATTTAAATGATTGGTAAATACAAATAAATACATGTTAATTTTCCTAAGTATGTATACATGTATGTGTTTATAAATACAAAATCAATATGCACAGGACACAGACTATTATGTAAACACAAACTTTTATTCTGGATGCGCTTACCAAAAACCATGGGTAAAAACCGAGGTACATATTTTACAGCCCTAATATAAACATATGCATCCAAATATTTACTAAATATATACATGTGCGTACATACTGTATATGTGTTTATAAATACAAAATAAATATGCACAGTGCACAGACATATGTTATGTAAACCCAAACTTCAATTATGGATGCGATTAATCGTTGAACAGCCTTAATATAATTGATATCACACTCTTAAAATAAAAGTCCTTAGAAGGTTCTTCACAGCGATGCCATAAAAGAACCATTTTTGGTTCCACAAAGAACCATCCAGTCAAACACATCTTTCCTACATTTTTAAAATCTGAAGAACTTTATGGAACCATTTAGACAAAAAAGGTTCTTCTATGGCATCGCGAAGCACCTTTATTTTTAAGAGCGTATATATAAATATAAATAAATACATATTACACATCTTAAATATGTACGTGCACGTTTGTGTATACATATACACGCCAAACACGCACATAATATATACACAAATTTATTTCGGATTTATTGATTTGACGGCACCAAAAGTTTCATAAATTAATTTCTCGTTCAAAATATTTTATACAATGATGTATCATGTAGCCATTTAATAAGCTGTATATTATCTGTCCCTCACATATATCTCATTTAAGGTGCAAAGATGCACGAGACGAAAACCAGACAAACATTTAATAGGCTGTCATCTGAACACATGACAGATCGTGATAGACGGATGGTTTCATTCAACTGCTTGAGATAGATATGAATATTTGAATCACATCATACTACATCCAGCAGATGATGTGAAGAAATATTTAATTAACAATTTATGTATTCTGGGAAGCATTTGCTTGGATTTTAGTGACCGGTTAGATCAACACTTTCCCACAGTAGAAGGTGATGTTGGATCGATACGCTGCATGTTAGTAAGGCTTTGGCAACCTTTAACATAACAAGCCAAATTGATTTATCTAATGCTGTCCATATTTTGAAATGACATTAGCCTGTGTAATCTTGTCTAGAACATGACCATGACATTTAAAACTCACACACACCCCTAACAGTGTGTGTGTTCGTTATTAAACACAATGGATTTCAAAGCATCAGTATTGCAGTACACTTGAAAGTAAGGGTCATTCTCTCTTTAGATGTTTAAAGAGAAATAATTATGTTGGAAATGATGGCCGATAGAGGAAATGATAAGGGAACACCATTCTCTTTTTAACGCGTAGAGTCCATTCGAATATAATTGGTAGTGGAATTATTTATGACATTAATTGCCACATTATCGACTGCCTGTCAACTCGCGTGGCAGTTCGTCCATCTTTCTTACCGGTGCGCGCAAGCTCAGCCTTAAGCAGACTGACAAGCTAATTACACCATCTTCCCCTTCCATGACAAATGCTACTCATCTGAAACCGCGCCGGAAATAAAGCTCTTTCTCTCCCCGCCTGCCCTTTTCCCCTCTCGCGTCTGCCCGGGCTAATATCTCCCTGTGTCTGCAGTAAAGGATGGAGCCGTGAGCTTTTTGGAGAGCATTCTGCTGCTCAGCATCTCGCCGCTCGCTCACTCATTCAATAAGCATACGCTATCAGAGCACAGCTGTCAATCACACGTAGCGCTTTCTCCTCACGCTCATTTGCATTCGCTCATGTCAGTCATTCATAGAGAGAGAGAGAGAGAGAGAGAGAGAGAGAGAGAGAGAGTAGTCTAATAACTGATGACTTCAGATGATTCCCGGCGCTGCTTTGATGGCCATTCGTGCTGACTGTTGGGTAGCTCTGATAGAGCCCTGGGCTTTTTGTGAAACTCCGAAAACTACAAGTACATTGCCTGATCTATTATTTTCACATGCTTTTATTATTTTACCGTTGAGATGAAACTACATGAAATCAAAACGAACCCTACTTTGTTAGCATATAGCCTACATTACTAGTTTTTTGGCGAACAATTAATTCGAAGTCAATCTTTACTCAAAATATGAAAATTCGGTTACACTTTATTTGAAGTGTCTTGTGTTACAGTGTAATTATATACTTAAGTACTGTGTAATAATAATAAAATATCGCTCGAGTTGGAGTGTGATAGTGCTCTATATCAGCACACACAGCCTTGCTGATATCACATGACTACGAGAGTGATATTGAATTTATGATGCTCTTGTTAAGTTTTATTTTCATTTAGACAGTATTTACATTACATGGACAGAACCAAATCTGCTGTCGTCTTAACTGCATTTCACGTAGAGAGATATCATTTTAAGGGTTGTTATTTAGGGTAAAATATTATAGAATTTGATGAAACAATGGAGATAAGTAATGGAGTAAATAATGGACAATAAGCAGTAAAAGTTATTTTCTACTGGATGAGTTAAAACTCTATAACTAAAACATAAAATATTTTACATAAAATATCTAATTTCCTACAGTACACCTTAAAAAAAAGTTTGGAAGTGATAGAATTTATTTGTAATGGTTTCAGTTTCCATATACCCGGTCCTATTTAACACATTTAAAACCATTCCGCCCTGCCGATAACTTACAGCAAGGTTTCATTTTAGCAGCACTGAATTTTTAGAATGAATCAATGAATTATCACCGCAGTTATACATGAAACAGACAGGATGCTTCATTGACCGAATATCTTCTTTTTTCCTTATTTCGTTATTGCATCTGCATGTACTTAAACGTTTTTTTTTTCTAGTTCTTGTTTTCTAGTTTAGTTTTTTCTTATTTTACTGTAATTTTTCTTTTCTTTTGTATATAATTATTGTTCCCCTTTAACATTTTTAATCATTGGAGGCATGTCACTCACAATGCGGTAGGATGTAACCGCAGGGACTAAGCTGAGCGTAGCTGCACCTGGTCGTAGTTTCAGATGCAACAGATGTAAATATTTCTCACAAGTCCGGACGTAGTTAGGTCTGACGTTGGGCTTTCATCCAACTTTTTTACGTCCAGCTGGTGCAACCGGCCCCTGATGAGTAAATTATTGGAGATGAATTATTGATTTAAATATTTTTAGCTCATTTGTAACGACTGTTTCCCTTTCGGTTTTAAATCAAGACACAAAGTTCAAACAAGACATGAAATTTGGTTTTATTTGTAAATATAATCTCATATATTGTCGCTATTATTCCTGAAACCTAAAAAATGGAAAAAACACGACTTTTTAATAGATTAAATACTGTGTCAGAGTTGACAAGCACTTTTTAATAGATACTTGCAAAACCCGGTGACAAAGGGTGACTAATATTACCGATTTATGGCATACAATAAAAATCATAAAATATGGAGAAAAGTGGTTTCAGAAGGAAACGTTATAATAATGTAATTATAATGAATTAGGCATATTTATATTTAATTTATGTGTAACCGGTCAAGGTGACTCGCAGTACCCGGACGAGCGGTAGTTTGGAGCAGTTGTAATCCGGGAATAACAGACCTTGGAATGACATGACTGGCCAATCAGAACGTATTCCAGAGCACTGTGTAATAAAAGTGATAAATCTGTACAGGTCATCTTTTATTCAAAACATTAACTTCCCCCGTCCCTCTTTCTTCTGCACAATGTGTGTTTTGGCGTGGTCATGGTACTAAATTGACTGTCCAATGGTCAGGCTCCCAGCAATCCAATCACATACCGAAAGATGTTTTACGTCATTCCAAAAACCATTTTGCTTAGACATGCAATTTAAAAAAAAGGCCACAACTTCTTTTCCATGCCAAACAAGCACCATGGAGCAAGTATTTCACTGGATCAACCTAAAACTGGTTTACTTGGTTGGCTCTGGTATAAGAGAAGCCATATACACCAGAAATCAAAACCCACTGCTTGCATATTGATGTTATGAATACACAGTATGACAGAAAAATAAACCTGTGCTATACGGCATATTTCAACACTGTGCAACATTTCGAAAACCTTTCTAACTGTGATTGTTTCATTAACATTTCCCAAAATGTGTGATAATGTAGTAAAGCTCCACCTTTTCCTCTCATTCTCATCCCCTCCCGGCCCTTCAAAAAAAGAAAGTCCCATGCAGGTCAGAGCCCACAGGTTGCTCTCGACTTCACACCTTATTTATTCGCCTTTCTCGAGCACACACTCGCTGTGGAACACACGTGTGTGTCAGCATATGTCTTCTCGCTGCACTTCCGCCCGCCTTCTAATGCTGTTTATATTTGTGAAGCTGCTTGAGATGAGGCCTTGACGAGGATGGGAACTGACACTCACCAAACTCGGTATGTCCCCCAGCCAGCACGGGCGGCTCGGGTGCTGTCAATTCCGGCTACATCAGCAGCAGTGGCTCAATGGCAGCGTCTCTGACACATGTCACAAAGTTTTAAATGTCTGTTCTTTTCATGGGGACGACTGGGTGAGCCAGCCGGGGAAGAGTTGACATTTTTTGTGGTGGGGGGGACTTGTTGTGGCTTCCTCTCGCTGCCTCCACTAGCTGTCAGTGCCAGTTTTCTCTGAACATATCACAACACCGACAAATAAACCTTGTCATTTAGAAACGCCCGCACTAGTGACCATACTTTCCTGCAGTATAACAGGAGCGACGCACCAGCACAGTCTCATAGGGCCGAAGACACAAACGTACTGTATGCGTATGCGCACACACGAATATTGCCGTCTCAAACACACCGTGTGAGGGACGCACGCAGTAACACACACTTGGACCGATGCGGGCGTAAGGCACAACCTGTGACCCGCACGGCCGGTGCACATGAAATCATTTCTCGGGGCTATCTGTGACCTTTCCCTTTGAGCGTGCGCTTCACATCGCTGTGCTCCGGATGCACATGCTTTCCTTCACATCCAAAACTTCAACTCGCGTTGGCTGGGCTAATTTGTCTGGCATACTTGGGAGACCGTTTAACACACGGCAATTAAGCAAGATGATGCCAGGCAAAACCATGCCATTAATAATGAATGTTCACAAGAACAAAACAAAAACCAAAATATCCAACAACTGTAAATCTCAGTCGGTTAAGAAGAATAAAAATGATCATAACGGCCTAGCTTGCTGTAGCTTATTTAAAGAACGATAATGACTCGGACTTTCAATGTACGTAAATCATTTTAATTATTGTTTCTTTAAGAAATCAGAGGAAAGATAAAGAAAAGTCGTCTAAAGTAATGTTTCGTGATACACAGTGCATATACAAGAATTGCAGTACATAATGCATTATTCATAACATATTTTCATTACAGACATGAGTAATAGACAAATGCAAAAAAATATTTCTAACGTAAAGATTTAAAGTATATTTTAAATCAGTCTATATGTTAAATAAGTATTTTTGATCACCTTTTCACTTTATTGCAATTCACATTAATGGTCCTTTGGTGTGACAAACTTAATGCAAATGAAGAGTTTGGTTCCAAAATGAGATGTTTTTTTATTGTGGATTCCAATTAATATCAATCAAACTGCAGTTGGTTTGTTTTGATTTAAGCCATAATAACTAAAAAAATACAGCTACTAACACAATAAAACACAATAAAAACATGATTTTTGAATTTTTTTCAAATGGAGTTATCTCATTTTGGAACCAAACTCTTCAAATATTCCTGTTTACTTAACATCATGACACTGTACAAAAATTTTATAATGAATTGACCATATGCACAGTTACTTCCTGGTTTTCGATAAGCCAGCTCAGGCATTTCTGGTGACAGCTCTATGATGTCAATGTACACTAAATGCCTTCAAAAAGTGTGAAAAGGGATGATTGAATGCAGTGTTGTCCCCTCGTGTCGCTGAAATGTAAACATCTTTTCATCTTGTTTTACGTTTAAACAACTAAATTGCTGTAAGGGATCACTATTCACCTGACTCGATTATAAACGAAGTACACAGTATTACACTACTGATGCTGTTAAAGCTACCTCAAAAAATTGAAGATATCCCCACATCAATGGGTGACGTTTTCCAGCTGGTTTATATTATTGCGGAAGTTCTCAAAAGGACAGTTCGCCCAAAAATGAAAATTCTGTCATGATTTATGCACCCTCAGATTGTTCAAACCTGTATACATTTCTTTGTTCTGCTAAACACAAAGGAAGATAGTTGGAAGAATGTCAGTAATCAAACAGGTCTCATCCCCCATTGACTGCCATAGTAGGGAAAATAAACACTATGGGAGTCAATGGGGGATGAGGTCTGTTTCGTTGCTAACATTTCATTTTTGGTGAACTATCCCTTTAAGAACCTTCTGTGCATATGGTCAATTGTACCATAATTAATGTTGTTGCAATACAGTCCTATAAGCACAAAAACCAAGCACATCTCCAAACAGGGTGCAGTTCATCAGTAGTGTCTACACTTGTTTATGTCTTCTACTGTCATTTGTTGGGGATTTGTGGTTAGTTGTGGTAAATATAAAAGCTTCAGTGCAAAAATGAAAAATCTGGAATGTGATATTTAAAACAACAACACAACAGGTAGAAAAACAAATTGGACAAACACAAAACATCATTCTTACTACAGCTAATTTACTTAATCTCTTAAATTTTGGCCAATTTTTTGGCATTTGTTAGTAAACTCTACTGCTGGCCACTGTAAGTTTCCAAAACACGTAAACAGAAAGACATAAACAGAAAAAAGAGGAAGGCATTAACGTGAATTGGTCCAAAAATCACATGAGGAAACAATCAAAAAGAACGAGGAAAGTTGTTGCCTCCACACACGCACGCACGCACGCACACACACACGCACGCACAGACACACACACGCACGCACGCACAGACACACACACACACACACACACACACACACACACACACACACACACCTTCTCTATTTCACTGGCAGAGTTGCTGTCTTTCTTTGCTCTGTTCCTCCGGAGGAAGAATGAAATAAAGCAAAGCTCATTACCTCCTTTCACAGCTCCTCCAGGCTCCTGCACCACAACAACTGCCCCCGCAACACGCAAACCTCACACACGACACGCACATGCACCTCACATACACACAAACATACACATGCCACAGAACCTGAAGTCTGAAGAGCCTCAAGAGCTCTAGTTTTGAGAAACAATCATACTGAAAACATATACAAAACCCACAGATTAAATATGAAAGAATTATGTTCATTATGGGTTCATATTCTCTAGTGTTAATTCACTTTCAAATGGGTTTGAAAGCTTTGAAATACTTCATAACTTTTTAATTGGGGAGAAAACCTACAATGACGTAAACTGACATTCTGCCTACAGTGACATGACGTGCACGATTATCGCATCATCATGCAATAAGCTGTAATAACGAATGAAGTGTAAAACTCATCTTTCTCTTCAACTTTCTCTTTGACTTTGAGAGAGGCTCATCCTGGGCTTCTGTGTGGGCAGCCCGCAGCCTCAGGTGGGACCTCTGACCTGCGGAGAGCGGCGGTCGGACCAGGCAATCCATCATGGAGCCGCGGCTGTCAGGACGAGCACTTGGCCGCGCGTGTGTCTGTCACCGCTGCATGGAGGGGCTGCTTAAAGGCAATCATGTCAATCTGGATGGCAGGACTCAGCCGGAGCGAGTGGGATGAGAGGTGGCATTGAAGGCGCACTCAGTAGACGGCACTAGAGGGCTGTGTTTGGGCTGCTTAAAATGCGTGTGGCAACATGTATATTTATAATAATATGTAGAGGATATCTTTGTAAAGCCCCTTTGCGTGTCTATCCGTTGACCTGTCTGTCAGTCAAAGCTGGTCATTGCGGATGAATCGATTGCCCTCCGAGTGCTTGCCGTAGTAGACATAACGGCACTTGGTGAAAACCCCTGAAAGTGAGAGAGAAGAGCATGTCAAAATGACATTTAACTACACCGTCAATGTCACGCTGACCTGATGTGAAGTCAGCTGTGAAACTATGAGGTGCTATGAACTGCTGGAAACACAGTAGCAGCACAAGCCTACTTCCAAAATGACATTGTTTCAAAAGATTTAAGTATGCTAAATATCTTGTTTTTGTCGTTGAGAAGGCAATACCATCATTCTGCTAGAGGAAAAATATGTTGCACACAACAAGAGACGATTTGAATAAACCTTAAGCATCTGAAACGGAAATGCAACCTGTTCATATGGATACTGAAATGAAAACGCACAGTTCAAGCGGTATGTGTGAAAAAGCAGCCGCTAATGTAAACGGGGTGACCACCGCCCAACAAACCAAATGTGGGACAGGTAATCCCTTTGTGCGACACCATTGAAAGGTAGCGCGAAACTGTGATATAATAATGGAATGAAAACATTTTTATATAATTCTTTAGCTCATAAAAATCATTTGTTATTTAGTCCATTCCAACTACAACATAATTAAGGCATACATAAAATGTTACATAACATAAAACAATTTTAATGGCGATTTCAATTTAAGGTTCACTGTCTCTTTAAATTTTGAGCACAGATCAGAAGCGGAGTTGTCATGTTGTACACTTTGAAGATCTTCTCAAAAAGAGAAAACTAAAGGAATAAAGAACAAACAAATAATGAAAAAGAGTTTCTCTTTTAAAATGTATTATTGTTAAATAATGCATTTCATGATTTGCAAATCATTTTTATTATAAAACGGTCAGTTCTGGAAGTTTTTTGGAAACAAGCCTGCATGCAGTCACATTACAAATCTTTACTCATAAAAACATGCGTGTGTATAAAATACTGTTAATCTGTTGCTGTTTATCTGTCAAAAACCAGCCTGTCAGTAACATACCCACTCTACTCTAAATCCAGAATCTGTCATTTCTCACTCAAATTTCTGGCATGAAAGGTGTGTCGGGGGAGACAGTGTATCCGTCTAAAGTCTGCGAACACCAGAGAGACAACATTTAGCCTCGGGGCACCGTCTAGACAATAGAAAACCAAGGAACTGCTTTCTTCAGAGAAAGAAAAAGAGACGAGGACAGAGCGAGAAAGCATGCGTATCGATAGAAAGCTGTTTGCGCCTCTCCGCTGAATAGTTATGTTCGATAATGTGACCGTTTGCTTCGGCGTCAGTGATTCAGCCACTGTCCAAAGCCAACTGTGAAGATGTGTGACAGAGACATTGTGACAGAGCCTGGAAGCAACATTAACACTCCTGCAGGGCAAGAGCAGCACAGATGTCGCACGAGTCTATTTTTAATATGATTCACTCATGTGAATCTGTATCATTTCAAACATGACACCAGTCATGTTTAGTTCTGAATGCTGTGCACTCTTTTGCAGCAGTTTGATCTTTTATAGGTCCATTCATCCATTTGAAGAAAAGAGGGAATTTATGACAGGAATTCTTTTTTTAGGTAAAGGGTGATACAAGATATGTGCTCATGTACAATTTGGAAAAAGGAACACAGAAACGTTACTGTGATGGTAAAAGATGATAAATTGATAAATACTACAGTAGTGTAACATGGAATTTACTAGACCCCTCAAAGAATACCATGTATGGTATTACCATTGTACATGTGGATGGATGGATGGATGGATGGATGGATGGATGGATAGATGGATAGATGGATAGATAGATAGATAGATAGATAGATAGATAGATAGATAGATAGATAGATAGATAGATAGATAGATAGATAGATAGATAGATATAGTACAAACCAAATTATATATCAAATTTGTAAAATAAAAAGAATAAGAGAACGCTATTAGCATCCAGAATAAAAGTCAAGGCAAAACTGCAGATGTACACTGTGGTGTACTGATATTGTGGTGCAGAGCATTAGCAGCAAATCTAAAATAAAATGTATTATTAATATATTATACAATGTAAATGTAATATTAAAATGATTTATTTTCATCTAAAATAATAATGCAAATGCATCAAACAACTAATGAACCCAGAATGTCCTTCTTATCATAACTGAGTTAGTACAAGTCAATGATCTCAAATGAAAGTGATAAATGTCCTGGCTACGACACAAGAAAGTGTTAACAACAGAAGCACAGCTCTGTATTGTTTACATCTTACTTCGGCATTCCTGAAACTTCTAGTTGACTGCAAGGCCTATAGGTGATGTGTAGAGTCAAGCCGGTGTGTTTAAGACAGGATTGTTCTGACATGCCAGTAAGAGAGAGAAAAATAAATGGAGGCAGCTGATGGATGTGGCAGACTGGAGAGAGGTGTCAGGGCTTTAGTAAATGAGGCAAGGACAAGTGGCATTAATGCTGTCAATGATCTCCTGACAGGAAAACGGATACCGCTCTCGCCGCCGTTTTTAAATAGACATCAAGTGCATTAATGACAAAAAAGGGCATGCTTCAAACAAAGCGCCTGAGTGATGGGCAAGCGGCGTCGTGGCTCCGAGCGCATCGCTAACATAATCCGAAAAGACAGTGTCAGAGCCGGAGAGAGACGGGCCCTGGAATTGCACGTACTGACAGAGAACAGAGATGAGGAGAGAGATACTGGTGCCATATTAGTGCCAAGCATATTCTAACACCAGTCTGGATTCTAACCAAATCTGACACCTTCCCACTCCAACGCTTCAAAGTGGCCGCTCCTCACCTTCCCCCATTGTGAGCGATCCGAAACCAGCCCGCTTCTCCGACGTGTCACTCCAGTCCCGCGCTCTCCTTCCGCAGAGAGTTAGTGGCGGGGACGCTCGTGTCAGCCCACGGGCCCGGGGACAAACTCAGTCAATCTAAATTTGGACTTTTGTAGCCTAGCGACGCTCATTTTCCCTGCCATCCCAGTGAGTTGAGGTGATCCAAACTGTGAAGTGTGAAGAGACGTCGATTCGCATCAGATCAGCCGTCTGCCCCCGCCCCGCCCCTTCTGAAGATGGGTGTGGTGGGGGGCAGGAGTTTGGAGGGGGTTTTGCGCTCCAGCTGTGGCAGGTGCCCTGAGGATGGAGGTTCTGCCGCTGGAAGCCTCTCAGCTCGTTCTGGTTATCAGAGTGTTGATTTCAGCTCGTACAGGACATAAGACTGGAAACCAACCGCCGGGCTATCATCCTGAACATCAAAGCGGTGATGTTTCCTCAGAGAGTCGCCCCTGCTGGAGTTTAGCCCCCTCGGCAGAAGTGAAAGAGAGATCACAGAGCAAAAGCAGACACTTCATATGGGTCAATAACCTGCTCAGGAGTTTTTTGTCTGGTTCTTTTATGTGATTCAAACATAGAGCAATGCATAAAATAAGCACATTTTACCTCTGATGTCATAAACATTTTTTACTTTTTGAAAGCAGATTCATTTGAATATTTTTGTAGAAATGTCAAGGTTGTGTAACAGTCCAGAAACTTTGAGAACAACAATCAATTTTAAATTATTATTATTTTATAATAATAATACGTGTTAATACATATATACAATTATATAAATACTAAAAATATAAGAAAATAATAACAACAAAAGAAGCTGTAAGAAACTTTCTAATTAAATTGTTAAATAAGTAATTTAATTTAATAAAATAATAATAAAAGCATTTTTGTATTTTAGATTTTTTTAATCCAGGTTTGTGTTCCAGGCCACATGGAGACGCAAAGAAAACCGATATTCAACCGATATTTCAATATCAATTATTAATAATAATAATAATAATACAGCATTCTGCTGTGACATACATAGGTTAATATAGGTGCAAATTCATACAGGATGAGTATAAAATAAATAAATAAATAATAATAATGAGTATAAAAGTTAAATATATAAATAATATAAGTGTAGCCCTATACAGGATGAGTGTTAAAAACAAAAATAATAATGATTAAATAATGAAATAATAATATACAGATCATTGAATGAGAATTTTTGTAAAGGTGCAGTCAATTATTATTTTACATGATTTTGACCATCAAAACATTTAACAAAATCAATTTCCTTCAGATTTCCTTCATCATTGAGGCTCATATCAGAGCAGCTCTCATCTGACTGTGGCTGATGTTGTCAGACAGAGAACAGCACATGATTAATAAAGTGCAGCTCAGTTCAGGGCCAGGTGACCACTGATGCTGAAACAGAGTCACAGTCTGACTGCTTCTCACATGATCCGGTGTATAAACCAGCAGAGAGCCCAGGACACATGTCTTCTTCCTCCTGCTTCTTTGAACAAAGATCTATGGGACGGCAGAGGCAAAGAGACGGCCAGGCTCAGGAGAGCATTTTTAGCGTAAACCGGCAGCTACAGTGATGCGTGATATAGTGCAGCCCGCTGCAAATTGTGCACGCAGCTGGACGTTCTGTTTATTACACGGGAGTGCGAGAAAAATCCAGGAGAAAAGGTAAAATGCAGAAGCAGCCATTTCTTACATAACCTGTTAGTGGAAAACAGAGCGGCTACTAGGAGCCCATGAGAATAGCTGATGAGCTGATAGCTAATATAAAAAAGAGACTGTGTCAGGACCTGGCTGCCTCTTTATTCCAGACACTCACACACACATCCACACGCACAGCCATTAAAGTGACAGATTAAACGTTTTCTGGAAGCTGATGTTTCCACAGTGAATATTCTGGCAGGGGAAAGGTTGAAAGCACTGTTCTCGTCCTGTCATACACCTGGTTGTTTTGGGAAAAGACGTGTGTGTGTTGGGGTTAGAAGAGCTTATTACAAACAACAAGAGGCCTCCAGAGCCCCAGTGTGACCTGCTATCACAGACCGAGAGGTGAGCGTCTGACGTCCTGGAAATCTGCTGCGTCTTTGCTTTTCTTCCTCTGGCAAAACTTCCGTAAAATCATAATAGCCAACATTTGTCACGACACCGTTTTAAAGTGTCGGGAAGTGCAATGTGAAAAGAAATGCAGAAAACAGCTGAACATACAGTAGTATATTTGTTTTCTAGACCGTTGTCACATACTGTACAAGTACTAGTTGGCATAGTTTTGCCAATATTTACACCCCGTTATTTTATATATACAGTATATAAATGAGCTACACAGTTCACTTATTTAGGTTATAGAACTTTTCAAGGTGCAGTGTGCAATTTCTGTGCAAGAAGTTATTGCAAATGTAGAAAATGAACTGTTTTCAAACGAACAACAGTTTTTCGAGCTGGTCAGGATGCAAAAACAAACAAAAGTGAAAGCACAGAATTGAATCGATCTATAGATCGGTCTCTGCCACAATGAACTAAAACGGCACAAAGCATTTTAATATAAAAAAAGAAATACCGCAGCTTTAGAGGTCTAAACACTTCATTTCTTAGTGTTAAACTTATAAATGAGTATTTAAGGTGCTTGTGTCATTTCTTGGAGGATCTATTGACAGAAATGCAATATAATATACATAACTATGTGTTCAGAGGTGTATAAAGACCTTACATAGTGAAGCGTTATGTTTTTATTACCTTAGAATGAGCTATTTCTATCTACATACACCGCGGGTCCCCTTTACATGGAATTCACCATGTTGTTTCTACAGTAGCCCTAAACGGACAAACTGCTCTACAGAGTAGGGTTGTCACGGTACCATAAACATGTCTTACGATACTATACCATCTGAAGTATCTCGATACCAAGTAGTATCATGATGCTGTGCCATGTTCATAATTCAAATCTATACCAAAAACACAGATTTAGATTAAACATTTTGTATTTACTATAGTAAACTGTATTATACTTTGCACTAGAATATGTTGTTGTATTAACTGTAGTAATTGGATAAATTGTAACAAATACTGTAGTATACTTAAATATTTACTATGGTAAGACTCAAAATCAATCTACGAGTGTGTCTATGAGTTTTAGTAGTTTACTGTAGTAAATACTAAAGTACACTAGATCATTTTTCACGTGGGAACTAATTCAAATGTGGGACAAAATTTCATTGATACAGCAGTCTTTATAAAGGGAAATATTAGGCTTACTTTAAATGCAGAACTAAAACGGCCAGTAGGTGGCGTCAATTTTCCAATGAGTTACTGAATCATTTAACCAACTCGTTCAAAACGCTAATTTGAATCATTATCTCATCCGAATCATTCAAAACACACATTCATTTAGGAGATAAACACAGCAAAAAGGATGTAAGTGTTCAAATGAATATTAATGCGCATATGCAACATTAACTACGGTACTACAGTTTCAAAAATAGAGAGGCATCGCAGGTATTTTGAAGCTTTAGCATCGCAATGCTACCGTAGTACACGGTACACCGTGCAACCCTACTACAGAGCGCGTTTATTAAATATATGATCTCCTTCGGCAAAAAGCGAAAATGTGACGACATCTTAGTTCTGTGTCAGCCACCGTAGTGCTTCAAAAGTGAGGGGGAGGGGTGGAGTGAGCCATTGGTTATGCAACCTCACCGCTAGATGCCGCTAAATTTCAAACACTGGACCTTTAAATTATAAAAGTACTAAAAACTAAAATACTCAGCGGAATCTGTTGAGCTCCTCTAAATGCAAGGACTCCTTAAGAGGGTTTAATGCTAAAGTGTTCTGCATACAATCAGCTTCCTTGTTTTCAAGGGCCATCGATATGGCAAGGAAAGACATATCCGAAGGATGTAGCTCCCAACATCAAGGTTATCTGTTCTCCGAGCTCTCTCTGTATCCCATGCTTTCATCACCTCTGCAATCAATCAGGGCAATAATGTTGTGGTAAAAATCAATTAACAATGCAATTAAACTTTCTCGATTATCTCAAAAGCCAGAAATAACACCTGAAGGGTGACAAGACAGACTGACATGTGAGAGAGGGTGAGTTATAGCTGTGAGCAGCTGCAGCTATTATATGACCACCAGTATATCTGTCCGTGTCCTTTTATCAACCTGAACCAACGTCCTGCATGGAGTTTCACTTACTTCAACTATCACTGTTCACACGTTTACGCATTCCACTGTTCTTCTTTCTTATTGTTTTTCTATGTAAACATGCACTATATAAACATCCTTAACACTGTTAAACATGTCGAGCTGCATTCTTTTGCCGTCTTCAGCGCTGCATATCATGGCTTCACACAAAAACATACATTCTGTATGAACGGCAGTTTATAAGGTTTCTAGTAGTTTCACAAAGAGGAGGGCAAAGTCTGATACCAAAATAAGAAGTCACAGCAGATCTGGAAGAAACTAGTTTTAGTGACATCCTAAAAGCAATGTTCCACATAATACTCTATTCACTTAGAGGTCAAAGACGCAGACAGAAAGTAAGAGCATCCTGTGAGATGAATATCCACACGCACTGTCAGACAGCAGCTGTGTTCACCATCTCCGCTCTGAGCGAGCGAAGGTTACCGTCCAGAGAAAAGAAAGGGGAGAATGACGGAGGATATTAAATTAGTGCCCTGGATAATGTCACTTATTCAATCAGAAGGAAAGCTGAAGTTGTGATGGTTAACTGGGCTTCATTTCAAATGGAGCCATATGCAGCTAAAGTGGAACGGCTTAAAGCCCAGAGCCCGGGATAAACCACAAACTACTGACTGATTCTGACACAGACACACATGTGCGCCATTGCTGTTTCTCATCAGAGATAATCTGAGGCTGCTGAGAAGAGAGGAGTTTGAGACAGCGCATCAATCTGAGCTCGAACTCTGAAGATGACAATAATGAGAATCATTCACAGAAGGTTTGGCCAAGAATCCAGAGGTCGAGGCTTATTCCCTACAAGAAAAAAAACGGTTCGTTTGTAGAACGAGTGAGAAGTGATAGAGCTTTAAAAGAAAACTCATACTTGAGCCCTGCTGAAATGCACAAGTTCCAGAATACAAGAAAATACAAGAAAAAAACCAATGCGCTTTCCGACGTGTCACTTATCTGTCGGGAGCCACAGAGGGATATTCATAACTTACAGCCTTAAACTGACATTTGTTCTCTTCCAATAAAAAATATTTAGTCCATTAAACATAAATAGCTGTCATTATGATGCATGCACTGCAGGCAGGCCTCCCCATTCCCTACTGATGTTTATTACGGCCGAACAACTGCAGCGCCTGCATGTTTTCAACTTTAGCGTATTGATTAAACTTTTAAATGGTTGCCATATAACCCAGGGACATCAGGAAGATTAATTTGCGTCAATGTTCATCTGTAATTCATTAGCCATTTATACCCCACATCCACATGGGCTATCAAGAAAATGCAGGCCATTTTTCACTCCGGCGCAGGCTTGGGAATGCGGTTTGAAAATTGCACCGCATACAAATAAGACCGGTGGCTTAGGGAAGAGAAAGCAGCTAAAAATGCTACCAAGGCCAAAACAGCATAATTGCAACAGTGCTGCTAATGAAACTAATGCTTCCTTCAAGACAGTGGCTTGTAAGAACACCACCGGTATATTCATTTTAGTATGGACATATTGCTGTAAACATCCCTCCAATGAGCTGAACCACGTTCTATTGATTCATCATCATTTCTGTAGATATCAGTATATGTAACCATCCTAAATATACCAAAGTAATACACAACACACCGGTGTAGTATTGAACACTGTGAACTATTTAACAATGATGTCGTGTGTAAATTTAATTGTTATGCTGAACACGGAAAGATCGTTCTGGGGGGCCATGGACTACAAAAGTAGGACAAAAAACTACAATGGTGCTCTCGAACCGTTTGGTCTCCCAAATTCTTCAAAATAGCTTCTTTAGTGTTTAACAGAATAAAGAAATGTATTCAGGTTTGTAATGACACAGTAGAATGGACATTTACATTCTGCCTAAATCTGTTTGTGGAGCCTGATGTGAGTCTGTTGAAGGCCCAGTGAAACGCCATCTCCATTACAGAATACAACCTTGTTTAAATAACACTTTTATACACATATGTGCATTATCATTTACTTTAGAGTCTCGCTTGCTTTGCTGTCAGAGCGCAGAAGTTCTATATAACTCAACTATTTGACTCAATATGATGTGCGTCTGAGGCCTGGACTCTGAAGTTCATTGGCAGTATATTTTATATCAAAACCAGATTCTGACTTTATTCTTTCTCTGATATACCGCTCAAGTCGGTCCAACCTAGAGCAACAAAGGTAAACACGATAGCCGAGCATGAACGCGGTCTGGCACCGAGTAAAGGTCGAAAATTTTGCTCTGAGGGTCCAGGGGGTAGTTTCAGTGTCCTGTCAAAAGAAAGCTTCTACATCGTGCCTCACAAGCTCTGATCAATACCAGCTTGATTTGACACACCAAGCCAAACATGTTGTTGATATTTCTTGATGCGCCCCTCGACTTTCGCTTTCTGCGATAGAAGCCTTTCATGTTTTTGAACAAGAGCCAGCGATCATGTCCTATTTTACCCAGAAATATTTCGCTGCGGAATGACCACTATGCGATTTTAATGGGTGCGCGTGGCGGTTTCACTTTTAAGAGGACACGGCGCTGCGAAAGAACAAGGCTCTCGTGAGATTACCACAATCAAATATTATGAATTGAAAGCGGCAGTATTCATTAATGAAGTCCTCAAACCCCTCACCTGATAAGAGCCTATCATTCTTTGTACTGCAACTTATGAAGTTGAAGAGGAAATTGAATTCTGGAGGACATAAATTTTGACTGAAGAAAGAGATTATAGTAGCAGCCTAATTCAAGCCCGGTGAAATTAATTTCAATGACATTTATTCTACATAGAGCGCGCGCGCGCGTGGTGCACAGTAGCTCTGGGCTCCGGAGATAAGGGGAAAGTCATTTGAGGTTGGGTGCTCCAGCAGTTTACAAAGCCTTAATCTCCTTGGAACAACTCATGGTCTATCATAAGAGGACTTACACTGCTGCTAACAGCCTGAATTCCCCCTGCTGTTTGTGTCAGGAAGGCTTCTGGCTTTTCAACTGTGAAAGATTGATTCATACAAATATGTATCGGTATGGTGCCGCTGATCATATTAGACTGTGAATCGGTGGGAGTTCGGTGTACAATTCACAAATGAACCGCAGCCCTGTCTTGAGATGACCTGATCAGTCATTATGATTTAATAACCATTTATGTCAAGGGCGTTAAGCATGATTTGATAAGAATAAAGTATTACAGGATGTACATTTTCGCAGGATGACCGACTGTTGTCATTAGCCATCGCTTTCTAATTAAAAAGGGAAGCCATTCGGACCTTAGCAAAATGTGAAAAGTTGGCTGATTTCTGTAATGGTGCCATTCATGGGAAGGTTGCTAGTTTTAAATGAGCTCCCGTGACATGATTCAATAACAATGCGGCGGTGAATTAATCATCGGTGAATGATCACTCCGCTTCTTATCGCTTTGACATTAGAGGTCGGGATGAGTTCCAGAGGGTCTAAATCAGTGTGCATTAAATATTTATTATCCACCCAAAACACCAAAAGAATGTCACAAGCACTTTAAGGTCATTACCACTACAAACCACATCAGAGACTGAAGTGTATGTGAGGGGTCAGTGAAGTAAAACCCCCCAAAATCAAACATTTAGGAGCGGTTTGTCAGACAGGGTTTAAAACTAGTCCTAGACTAAACGTTAAAGCTGCCGTGCCTACACACAAAAAAACTAGCTGCTCTCCATACTGTATGTTTTTCTGCCGTCGCGTTCATTCGTAAATATGTGTGCTTCTATTTCGTCCATTCGATTGAAATATCTGAAAAAGCAAATACATTTACCTGACCATAAACCCTCCCCTCGATGAAATCAAGTGGAAGAAAGAGGACAAAAAAGACGAATCAAAGCACCAGGTGTAAACAAAACGCATCTTAATACCAGGTATAAACAGGGCCTTTAGTGATTAAATCCTTTGTTGTTAGTTTATTAGTATTGAGAAATCACACAGTAATAGATGGATGTAAAATTTGGATTGCAGAATGTACTAAAAAATAAATAAACATCTAGTTATTCGATCATAACTAGATGGCAAATATAAGTATTTAGACACTTTCTGGTTGTAATATTTAGTGGAACATGTCCACAGTTAAAGGTGCTGTGTGTAATTTTAGGGGCATCTAGTGGTGAGGTTGTGAACTGCAACCAACGGATCACTCCACCCCTGCCTTTTGAAGAACTATGGTGACTGACACAGAACTAAGATGTCTCATGTTTTCGCTTCTTTGAGATAATGTATTGATGAAATGCGCTCTGTAGAGCAGTTTGTCCGTTTAGGGCCACTGTAGAAACAACATGGTGAATTCCATGTAAGGGTGTACGTACTGTAGACAGAAATGACTCATTCTAAGATCATAAAAACATAACACCTCATTATGTAAGGTCTTTCTACATCTCTTAACACATAGTTATGTATATTATATTGCATTTCTGTCAATAGATCCTCTAAAAAATGACACACTGGACCTTTAATGTGCTGAGCCACAACGGTTGTGGTTACTCTGATCGGACACGTGTGAACTTGATGAAAACTGACTTTAGCCAAAAAACAAAATGATTTTAAAATCAATTTGTTAAATACATCTAGCGTTATTTGTTTAAAAGTGACACTTGTTTAAAGCAATGACATTCAGACATTTTAGTGTGACTCGAGGGTCAATATGATATTTGGGGACACTATTGTTTGGACATATTTAAAACGGATCATTTTCATGCAAGATGTTTGAATCCAAAGACAGGAACAAAATCTTTGACTTGAGAATCTAGGATTAGGTACATAACCAAATTCTGCAGCCAGTTTGAAAGACAGGTCATGTGCTGTTTGTGTTGATGCTAAATATAATGATGACGGATGTGATAGAGCTCATGCATCAGTAAGCAGGACGGCCCCTCGCTGAATGTCATTTGGAATTAATGTCAAACAGAATACGGCCACCAAACCACGGAAATGACTGGTCATGTCAAAAAATCACAGCCTTCATTTCACCGACAGAGAAGAGCAGAATCCAAACTCGCCAAAAAAAGGTAATAAAACATTTGTGATTTTCAAAGGGTTTCATACATTTCTGCATTTCTTTTTACTGTCACAGAGTATATGAGTGTCCCCTAGGATGAATTTATAGGAACATCTATTTCTTATAGGACAGATCATAATACAATAATGCAAATGTGTTGCATCTTGAATACTTTGTTAAAACCAGTGTTAAATGACATTTGTTAGAATAAAATTCTACTTAATATGTTGTCTGATTTAATAAATGTGATGGAGGACTAACACTGGTAACACTGGATGCTGATACTAACTTTCCAAACCCACAGCAAGCATTTTGGATGAAAGCAATACACTACACAAGCTTGCCCATCAGCCGCTCAGCTAGGTCAACAAGCATCCTGATCTTTCCTGAAGCCAACCGTCAATTACCACACAGACACATGGCCTTCTTGCTGTCTTAAATCAAGCGTCCGACACGCCGCAGAGTGACACATATCAATACCAATCTGACAGGCCCTGTTGCCACCTCAGCTACAGAAGAGACAAGCTGCACCTGCCTCACCGTGGGACATGTGTCTGTTCACCACATCCCCCCGCAGACACACACACACACGTCACTGGTTTCTGTATTTGCTGAGTGCCCTGTGCTATTTTCTGAAGCCCATTATTATATTCATTTCAGAATGGCGTCTGAAGCCTGTTGGTCTGGTACCTGGGGCTGCGGAGCCCTGCTGCTGTACAGTGATTTGTCGTGACATTCTGACAGCGGCCGGGGAGAGAGGGCATGAGAGGAAAAGAACAAGGGCTGAACAGAGCCTCAGCTGGCCCGGGCTCTGGGTGGCTGCTGGGTGTTCCTCTCACCCGTGTTAGAGGGGCAGGTGTCACTACGACGGTGACGGGCATCAGTCAGACTGGAGCTTCATCTGACTGGAGAGGATCAATCTCGTACCTTAATGCAAGTGGACACGGTAAAATATCCTTTAACACTGTGTGCCGCCCGCCCGCCTCCAGTATCTAACAGCCAGAGAACCTTGAGCCTGGAAGCTTTAACTTCAATTTGTTGTCTGTGTTTTTCTCACCAAAGTATTCAACACAATCTCACAGGACTTTGTGCCTGAGATGGCTAATTCGTATGAATTGGTACCATATACTGTAATTCGTTCGTTTTAGTACGATTTGCTTTCGCGCCAGTGACGGTTAGGCTTCAGTATTGTTTTTTTCTAATAACCGTACATGTTTGTATGATTCACATCGTACAAATTCATAAGAATGAATTCCCTTGTAAAATAGTTACGAAATATGCAGAAATATGCCTTTGCTTGAAATGCTAACATGCCAGTTTGAAGTAATAATGACAACCCTAGTTTCTGCCATCAATATACATCATACAGTGCCTTGCAAAGCTATTCATCCAAGAGTGGCTTATGGACAACTCCGTCTATATCCTTGAGTGGCCCAGCTAGTGCTTGAACCCAACTGAACATCTCTGTAGAAACCTGAAAATGTCTGTCTACTGATGATCTCCATCCAACCTGACAGAGTTTGAGAGGATCTGAGGAGAAGAATGGCAGAAAATTGCCAAACGCAGATGTGTAAAGCTTGTCACATCATACCCAAAAAGATTTGAGTCTGTAAAGGTGCTTTAACCTGAGTTAAGGGTATGAATACTTATGCAATGTACTTATTTTAGTTTTTTAGTTTTAATAAATTTGCTAAGTTCTAAGTCACAAATCAGTTTTTTGGTTTGACATTATAGTGCATGGAGTGTAGATTAATGTAAACAAAATCATTTAAAGCAGTTGAAGATAAGGCAGCAACTTAACAAAATGTGAATAAAATGAAGGGGGATGAATACTTTTGCAAGGCACTGTATATACATTATTTTCTCACTCTAGACAAAAAAGATTATTAAACATTCAAAAATTCAAAATTTGTCCGACATCAGACACATCAGAGGTTGCACATCCTCTTTATTTTGCTGAGCATTTATATTAATAGGTTTTTTGTATTGTCAATATACACCATACAATTCCAATGAGTTCTAGCATTTATCGTGTTATGATATTTGGTACATTTTCAACTATTTTAATGTGATAAATTGATTTTTAGATAACAGCCATAAAACTTGACCTTTGATTGACAATTACAAAGTCTGAGTGATTGAAATAAATACTGTAGATGACACTGTGTGTTTTATATATTAGAGAAACAATAAATCAGTTCAGAAATCAAAAACAAGTTTCATTGATGACAAATATTGCCTTCTAATTTTGGATGAAGAAAAGATCATTTCCAATGCTTGTTAAAACTAAATGGTTGGATAACATCTCTGTGTTATTATGAAGACATTCATGCTACATTTCAATGCCCCCCACAATACTGCAAAACAGCAAAAGTCTGCTATGAAAGCAAAAATTGAAAAACTCGTAATGAAACCTATGAATGTAATCATAAGGATTATGATGACTGTAATACCATTAAACTGACAGCGGAGACTAAATCCAAAGCGAGACTTTGAATTGCAATTACAAAAGCGCTCCCGCTTGACAGGGGCCTAGAGACAAAGACCTTACACTTGAGAAAAAAATGGAGAAAAATAATATCCTGGGGAATTATAATGGATGATCTCACGAGGTTTGTACATACGAAGGCAGAACTGTGATGAGACCCTTTCTAAAGTAAGACTCTTCTGTTTAATTAATTAGACACATACAGATTCCAGATGCAGGACGGATGAAGTGGAGAAGATGAGGGGTGATTAACAACATGACGCTGAGAACATCTCCCCCTTCTCACAAGCAAGCCACCTCCCTCTCTGACATCCTCGGACCATCGCCTGCTCGGCGCACATCCCCTGACAGGTGAAATAATAACGGTCATACATCACTGCCCACGAAAAGTCCAATAACCTAAATCTTCACTTGCCACACAGCCCGAGACTCAATTACTTTATTGACATGTAATCTTCATAAGGGGAGAAATATTGAGCATGTAAGGTCACTCGGTTATGAAGACATATTATCATATTATCTGCATGGGGGTTGCAGGGGCTAGGACCTGACAAAGCTAATTATAATCCTACATGTTACAGGGCTCAGAGCGTATTATGTGCTTGGCTGCATGAGTACGTCTGGCCAGAGGAATAGAAGGACGGGGCAGGGTGTAGTTTGTGTAGAAGAAAAACAGGATGTCCTTTTAAGGGCATGAGAATTAATGAACTCGAAAATCATCGATTTCACGTCCGTCGTGCTAATCTGTCTCATTCATTTATACGTATGGTAAAGGCATCCTGTTAGATAAGTAAAGGATTATTCAATGCATGATGGGATTTTGGAGAATGATAAACTGCGTGATATCGCAACGGAACAAAAAGTAAAAATCGCTACCTTGAATACAGCTTAAAGTTCAGCAAATATCACTTCTGATTTGTGCAGTGGCTTGAACACTAGCACTGCCCAAATGTCACTGTTAGTTAGTGATTCTGGAAGCCAAGCCGATGGCTCCACCCCCCCCTCCCATCCCCAAGGTTATCAGCCGACCCTCCATATTGGTCATCATCACAATATAAAACACTTTATTCAGATAAATAGGCCACTACATAAAAGCCAAAGTAATATTTCCAAATGTCCTCTGACCACCCTCCAGCCGAAACTCATCGTCAGATTGGTACTTTTACAAGACCAGATCTTATATCCTGAGAGTTAACACTCCCCAAGTTTTTTTCTTGGTTTTTTTTGTGGAAAGCTATGGCTACTTGAAGGCATAAAAACAAAGTAATGCCCTGAGTCACAACATGAAGAGGGCAGCCGGGTCACTGCATATGAACACGCCTTTGCTTCCGTGCTGAGGGAGAAATTGCACTTCGGGACATGTGTGTTCACTCCAATGTGTTTTATTTCATGCCTTCTTTGTCTTTGGTTCTCTCGGAGAGCTGGAAGTGTATTGTTTCTGCGGCTATGCTGAATGGTTAAAGAGTTTGCTGGAGGTGGTACAATTCCAAGCTGCTCTCAGGGGAGGCTGGTTAACAGACACTTAATGGTGTCAAGTGCAGAGATGTATTTTACGAGTATTTGCAAAGATCTGAGCATTCAGAAACACTTATGCGGAAAAAAACGACATTTCCTGCATTAAAGAACTTGGGAAATCAAAATTGGAGTTTAGCGGCTTTTAAATGAAAATCATTTTTCTGCAAGGCTTCTTTAAAATTCACATCTGTATGCTGGTAAAAAAAAAAACACATATAAATGTAGTGCATTAGCAGACGCTACAATGAGCTTCAAGGTTTCAAAAACATTATGTTCATACTTTCCTTTGAATGAAATATAAAGCTGGCAGCTCTTTCGCGTTTATCATGTTTGCTCGCTAAATAACAGTCTACTAAATGAGATCAGAGAATTCATCAAACAGAATGTGACATCAGCAAAATTTGACACAGACATCTTACATTGGCTAGGTGACTTGAAGTTGAGCGGCTAAATCAGCAGTACGGCTGAACCGACATGATTTCCCAGAGAAATGAGGAAAGATCTCATTGAAATAACGGCAATCTGGAATTCATTTCAGCGTCTGACCCGTATGACTCAGTCAAGTCGACAGTCTAACAGCCACACAACATGTCAGAAATGATCACCCAATCAAATTATGGCAGTAAAACAATGTGTCCACTTACATTAATATGACGGGAAAACCTGCTCTCTATAGTTCGGCTTAGATGGCAAATCTTTTTGACAGGTTAAAAAGTTGCATGCGATGGGAAGCCTTGTTTGACCTAGTTATCCGCTTGTTTTCGGGACCTCTTTTGACTGACCCTACGATTATTCCAGCTGAAATTTTAAATATGTCGAAGCGGTGAACGACACTACCTGACCTCATCTGACTTTAATACATCATGACGTTAAGTTCAAATTTGGTCAGAAGTCTTGCTCCTCTTTTGAACGAGCGTTCAACAGCAGTAAATGTCAAACTCGCATCAGTTTAGGTTTGGAATCTGTGACGGAGCAGATCCGCCCCTCTTTCAGCCTGGATGACGGTGAACGCTAACTGTCTGTTTCCCAGCGTTCAGATGGAATAAATGATGTGTTAGGTCATTAACTCGAGCCATGCCGTGATCAGATATCACAGCAGGTTAGGGTGTCTGGCGCTGAGGTGGAGCCACTTGACAACAAATCAGTAAATTCGCCAGCGAGCGAGAACACTGTTTTGACAACAGTCCAATGAAGCTTGCTGTAACTGACAGATGAGTTTTGTCCCTTCCACCAGAACGATTTTGTCTCGACAACATGCGAGGATTGAAGAGGAGAACAGAAGTCACAGGTTATTGTGAGACAATCATCGTATCAAATTGTGTATTAAATCAAAGCAAGCTATTTTTCCATCGCTAATAACAAACAATGAATTCTATAGACCACTTCGCAAGATGGAAACACTGATCGGTTTTAGTTTTTTAATATCACATACATTAAAAGCTGCTATGTGTAATATTTTGGAGGATCTACTGAGAGAAATGCAATATAATATACATAACTATGTGTTCAGAGGTGTATAAAGACCTTACATAGTGAAGCGTTATGTTTTTAATATCTTAGAATGAGCTATTTCTATCTACATACACCACGGGTCCCCTTACATGGAATTCACCGTGTTGTTTCTACAGTAGCCCTAAACGGACAAACTGCTCTACAGAGCGTTTTCGTAAATATGTTATCTCCTTCAGCAAAGAAGCGAAAACGTGACGACATCTCAGTCCTGTGAGAGCCGCCCCAGTGCTTCAAAAAGTGAGGGGTGGAGTGAGCCGTTGGCTGCAATTCGCAACCTCACCACAAAAGCCCCACATTGCACCTTTAAATCTTAAAAATATTCGGTTAAGCTTTTGATTTATTTAGAAAGCTAAAAAGTGAAACAGGAAATTCTGGACCAGCGTTGTTGACATCTTTTGAAGTGGTCTATAGCCAAAATTCTTATGTTAAAGGAACAGTCAGCCAAAAGTGAAAACTTAATCATGATTATTGTTTTGGTTTCTGTTAAATCTATTGTCTTGATGTCAAAAAACTTTTATATTATAATCCCCAAATATTAAACAGCTATTTAAAAGCAACATTACACCAAAAATCACATCACACCAACAAAAGCAAATGCTGCCAAACCGGGCCTCGCTTAAGCACGAACAACACATACTTCCAGCAAGTATCTTCCACCGTTTTGAATTATAACTCTTCTGTGGGCTTTTCGTCCTGCAAGCAGCATTTGTCTTCATAAGTTTTTCCACTGGCCCGTCACATGATCATTATAATGCAATCAGAGTTCAACGTGCGCAGATCACTTTCTCCATCAAAAAGACGAGTTGCTCAACATCTGCCAGGACTCCAGTGTCTCAGCGTCTCAGAGGACTGAGGAACCCCTGACATGAACACATCCATATCCACCTGAGCAAGAGCGGGGAAATTTGAGGAGCCCGTATTGATCCGCCTTAAAAATATCCAAACCATATGGTCTCATAAATTACAATGATAAAGTCCTGGGGTTCAAGACTATGAAAGCCGCACAAACTCGGCTCTGAACTCTTGGCAGGGCTGAAGGCACACAGGACATACTATCCTGTATCTCAGATGTCTCGGACCTGAGTCACAAATCACGCACCGATATGAATAATGCTTAGACTGCATTAGCAATCACTTTTAAAGCTGATTAGAAAGCAAGCATGGGGGATCCATTTGTGTGATATATCCCCCGTCAGTCTCCTGAGATGGTCCAGCGTGACTGGGAATCAGACCAAAGAGCGAGCATGTCATTGCAAATGGGCTGGGCATGAATTCATGTCCTTGTCGATCAAACTGACACGTTCTCAGTTGTGAGGTATCACTTAACGCACACAAGTGTTTCTTTTGTGTGTGTATTATTAATAGATGATCTGGGAAGGGCTGTTTAATCACAGCTTCTGTAATTTTATCATGTCCAGATTTAAAGTGGTGACATAGAGGCTTTCTGCAGTGTTAGCAGTAAATAAACAGCTGTCGGTGGGCTGATGGTTGAAGATTTGAGCTGCAAAGGACACGGCAGTCATTTCTAGTAGAACGACACAGGAAGTTACTGAGATTATTTTATTGAGAATATGTTCACTGTATAGACCACTTCACAAGATGTAAACACTGGTCCAATTAAATTTTTTCGTAATTTTTTTTAAATCTCACATGTTAACTTAAATCTTCAAGATATTTATTTAACATTTTGATTGGTTATAAGTGTTCTGTTGGTTGTATTTTGTTCACATTTTTGTGCAGTGTTAAAAAACCAAACAGGAAGTTCTTCTAGACCAGCTTTGGATCAGCGTTGTTTACATTTTCCAAAGTGGTCCATATCACTATTATGCATTTAAAGGTGCTGTGTGTGATATGTAGGATGATCTATTGATAGAAATGCAATATAATATATACTGTACATAACTATGTCTTACAGGCGTATAAAGACCTTACATAATAAACCGTTATGTTCACTTAAAGCCTTCCTTCTGCTGGAAAAAGTAGTCCCTCATCAACTGTAAACAGCAACAGAATGTTTTGTTTAAGTTGCTAAGGGTATATATAAGCGTGTATAAGTCAAACAAACCGTTTTAAATATTTCTGCATGATATCCAGTTAACTTGTGGTAGTAACGTGTGCTAAAAACCCAAATGTTTAGGTATTCCCAAAAGATACTTAAAGCTTCCCAATAACATTATAGCTTGCAAGATGTTGAAAATGTTGGGACTGAAACAAGGGTGGGTGTGACTACTTCCAAAATTCAAACATATAGTGACTGTGTGGCAATATTTTTCATGAGCATTCCCAAAGAGAACAGCTATAATTTGATATTAATGCGTTAACGTAGTATTCCAATGACTGCACCAAATACAAATCTGCTAAATGGTATCAAAATAATCACAATGCCATTTCAACAGCTTCAGCATGAAACCTTCTCCACGTTCACTGTCAACTCAGTTGTGTCTTCAAAGCCACATTCAACTACATCAAACAGCAGCATAAGAGAGGAGGAAGAAAAAAGGTGAAAACTATAGTGTTGATGACACATTCTCAACTGAAAAACAAACAGAATTATTCAACGAATGCAGTGCCACCTCATATGGAGATGACACCGAGGACAGCGGAACCATCTGAAAACCATCAGCGATGCCAAGTAGAGTTCAGCAGTCGAAGCTGTCAGGGAAGTTAAGCATGCTCTGTTTGAATCTACCTTTACTCTTATGAGAGAGAGAGAGAGAGAGAGAGAGAGAGAGAGAGAGAGAGAGAGAGAGAGAGAGAGAGAGAGAGAGAGAGAGAGAGAGAGAGCATTCCAGGTTCAGTGATAAACAGGACTTATGGAAGAATCCAATCTCATCTCTCTGTTTCTTTTCTCTCTTCTGACGGATGGTGAAGAATGGCTGGAATGATCTGGCTCTTCCTGTGTCGTCTTCCATTAATCTCCATCTGTAGACTAATGGATATTCATGCTCCTGTGCCAAAGCAGTCCTGGGAGGCCCACCCTGACCTCTTGAGAAAAATCATATCATATCATCTCTCTCCGACAAAGGAAAAAAAAGGTGTCCTCACAAAAAGAGGCCCAAAAAGCAGCCCCTGGCAGCTCCTACACAAGCCGGCTGGCCTGCAAGAGTCTTCAACTGAAGTCAATGGTCTTCCACAGATTGAAAGCTATTACAGGTAATTAATCAAGACTGCAGAAAGCCAGCGATATCCAAAGCAGATGTATGGGCGTTACATCAAATGACTAATACAAATCAATATCATACTGGCCTTTTATGTGTGTGTGTGCTTTCCATCCATTATGCTTTTGGCACCCGATCTGAAGACAGCCAAGGTGTAAATCTGAAAGTCAATATAAACTTGCATGATGGCCATTCATTTTTTATGGGAGCTCATTACTTAGCCGTAGTTGAAATTATAGGTGTGTTTTATACAGGGGCTTTAAATGGCCACAAAAAAACACACCAAACTCATTACACAGAGATCCTGAACACCTCATCAGTGCACAAAATGGAAAACCCTCTGGATCATAACATTGTCACATGGTAAATATCTGTAAGACAGCTCTCCTTCGTTCAAATCGCTCAACTCAAAACATATGTTAGCCATTGGGGCTGTGTAACGGAATAAACAAAGCATTTTCTTCAGGAACGGACAACGGGTTATTCATTACAACAAAAACATATCCATATTCTTTAGTAAGGCAATAAGCACTTGGGTAGCAAAAAAGCTACCCAAGAGTAAGACAGTGTTAAAAGTCAGTTAAACAATACTACAAAAAGTAGTCAAAAACAAATATATCCAGCTCTCTAAGTTATACATAGGGGGTTGGACAACAGTTGTTGAAGGGGTTAATATTATTTGTGTAGATTAAAAATACAAATGCTGCAGTTATCTTTTGTTACTTTATATTGCGTAGGTTGCATGACGAAACAAGGTTTTAACCAAGTTCAACATTGATTAAGAAATTGGTCAAATGGGTGACTTGTCAGATTTTCAAAGACAAATTGTGTGCGCTCATTTAGCATCTGTAACCTTAACACCCCGACTGTTTGGTGTTTCTAAAGTTTCCACAATTATAAGAGAGATACAGTTTTACAGGTCCAACCTATCTTTAGCAACTGTAAGATATTCTGATAGACAAATGGCACAACAGTCCACTGGAGACTATATAAAGTTCTACAGTATGAATCTACAGTATTGTGAGAAGTTTTAACAGCAAACGTCCAACAACTTCTTAATAAAAAGATATCACCTATTTCCTCAAGTGATCGCATTATTTTGCCCAACCCTGTAGTTTTCAATAATGCATACACAGTAAAATCGCCAGTGTTACACCGAGTGTGGATTATATAAACACTGTGAGTGTTAATTTGACCTTTTTTAACACTGGCGATTTTGCTGTGTATAGTATAATGCGTTTTCTCTAATGTGGTTTTGCAAAATGCACTAAGAGAACCCATTTCAAACTAGAAAGCTTCAATAAAAAGAAGAATAAAAGCTAGAATAAAACTAAAATCAAAGCTAGTCAGGATTCCAAAATCCCCATCATAATGTCAGCAAAATGCTTGACAAGGCCAAAGTTTGGATTCTTTGAGAATAACACTCTTCTGGGGAAAAACCTCACTGGTAAAATCATCATAAAGAGACTGCAGAACATCGTTGAGCACGTGCAAGCGCTTGAACAAACCCAAAAACTAAAGGTGTGTTGAAAGACGGACACAGCTCGTCTGGAAAACACATCACAGACGAGTGCATGACAGGCCAGTGAGCTTCTCATGAAGTTTGGCTTGTAGGTGTGAAATGTACTTCGAACGCACGCTTACAAAACGCCAGAGAGGAACAACTGCTGGAGAGGCAGCTATAATTAAGAGGCAGCCCTGCCAAAGGCAAAGCTTGGGGCTATTGCATATCCGTTAGGCTGTAGAACGAGACGAGCACCAGCACATCACCAACAATCAAATCAAATCAATCAAATTTATCTCAATTACACAGGATCGCTGGAATGAATATCTCTGTCTAGAGCTGGATGTTAAACATGGCATTTTAGCTAAACAATGTGGGTGCAGATCCAGACTTTGGTAAATGAGTGATGCACGCTATACAGATGTAAGTTAATGGAGGGTAGGCAGACAAGCAGCAGGTGTAAATTTCCCTCGGTCCCGCTGAGCTCTAAAAGTCAGTGCTTAGCACCCACTGCTTCATCATCTGGCCTCTCCCAGCCTCGGTGACAGCACATTTGTCATCATTTTCACATTTTGGGCAAGAAATGTACTGTTTTAATGGCGCCCTCTGAACGGTTCCAGATGTTTGTTTATTTGTTGTGCCGCAACTGTAAAGTCGTTTATATTTCATACGCGGCTGTTTCGGGGTTGCAAATCAGCAACGTCGTAATGACATCAAACTGTAGGGGGAAAAAAGTCCACGGTCCCCAGGGGGTCTTCAGTTAAGATTCTCTTTTGAAGGCCGCCCGCCTCGAGGGTTTTGTTGTGCGCCATTTAAATACAGTCAACTCAGCTGGAGCAGGGCCCAGAATAGGAACGTTTATAGGCGGCGTGGTTGATGGAGGAGTTTTCTTTCAACCTCGACGGCCTCTGGTTAGCTCGCCACGCCGAAGATGAATGATGGGAATTCAAAAGCGGTGGTCGGTGCCTTAAAAACGTCTCGAGACGTATGCAGGGATTTGTATATTTTCCATTTCAATTATTGATGGTGTTCCAGGGCAGTCCTGTGACCTGCTGTAATGATTGTTATTAATATACCTACCGTCTCCAGAATGGCGAGCGAGGTGGCTCCACTTGATTTCGAATTTATTTGCGCCTGTGGAGAGACGGACGTTCGGCGGTGACCACAATTGTTGTTGTTTTTTGTGTAGATGTGGAGCTCCATATTTAAGAGGACATTTGGCTCTTGAGAGAAACTTTGGGATTGGTTTAGGCGACAGGCCAGTTTAAAGCTGGTGGAAGATGACAGCATTGCTACTTCCTGCGGCCACGCGACAACCCCCCACACGTCTCCAGACTCTCACGGTTCTCCATGTCACGCTGGCCCTGCCACACAGCCTCCCTGTTTCTGCATTTCCTTCCTCCATTTCTCTCCTCCAAGCCTCTCCTGTCTGCTCGCTGTGTGTCCACTTCCTAATTCCCCCCAAAAAGGCAGACAAGGGTCTTATATCCTAAAGCCAAGACCTCCCCCAGTCTCCTGTGCTATGCATATAGCCCCTCTTCCCTCCACGGACCTTCTGTCTACTGTAATTACCTATGGCACCTTGGCTGTTGGGGTCTGGCACAGGTGACATCAATTGTAAAAACATTGAGGAAAGGTGGAGCGGGTCTCTGTTTGAGACAGCCCGCTGTCATATTCGCGACTAATTCTGCCGGCCACTGCAAGGCAGCAAGTAACATTCAGCAGACATGACGGCACTGTGGGGTCTTACCTGTGGGAGTGTGTCCTAATTTCAGTCATTCAAAACTTGTTTTTTATGAATCATTTTAGAGTATTTTGAAGGAGTTTATTTAATCATTCCTCACAGAATCTGAGATTGATGGACAAAATATTTCGTTCAGATGGGACATCATTTCACTGGTTGCTAGTGTAAAAATATTAAGGTTTTTGGAAACGAATTTGCATTACGTTGTTAAAAAACTAAAAATTTATTAATTTAGACCAAATAATAAATAAAAAGCAGCAAATAAGAGCGCATAATAGATATAAATTCCTTTCTTTAAAAAGGGGGTAAGAAGCTGAATGATTAAAAAGTAAAAGTACAATTTTGCAAATTCTAGGCAAAGGGCTACACTAAAGATGCTAGTGTGTCACAACATAAATAAAATAGTTACAATTTTGTTATTTTATAGCTTAGATGAGTTAAAAAATAACTCATTAAAACTCATAAAAAATAAATAATGTAATAACATTTCATAATAAATAAAAAACAAAAAGTGGAAAAAATATTATTAAAGAATTAGTAAGTGTTTCAAAACTCTTAAATGGTAGCGTATATCACTCAAGGACACTTTTACAATTCATTTGTCTGTCTATTATTGGTACAATCCATTATAATCTCTTATTCATAACCAAAAATAATAAACTGTGGTTTGTCATTGACATGTCGGTCAGATGATCTCGTTTCTTCGGTCAAATGATATGTTGCAGTATTGACCAAACCTTATGGCCTTCAGTTAAAACTGTGGCTACAACCAACTGTTTAACATTCCTTCTGCTATAGCATGATAAAATGCAGAAAGAATAATAATACAAATCTTAAAAACAAAACCATATATAAGCATGAAATTACACCCCATTACGTTTCAACAGAAGCTCCGTGAATTACCGCCAATCCAAACCCATGGCTCGACTTCCTCTGACAGTGTCTTGGAGGTGAACTGCATCTTTTAGTGTCATGGCTATTCTATTAAAGCATTTTCATGGCGCAGCCAAAGGTGAGTTTTAGTAAAGAGTTACAGTGTCGGACCAGATGCATTAAGCAAATAGAATAGGCAATAAGTCAAGATAAATAAAAAAGACGCGATAAAGGCAGAGGAATAAAAAGAGGCGAAGGACGAAGATGAGGGCTCGTGTTATCTAACGTTGCAGTACAGTATCGTAAAAATAACAAATGGAGCGTGTCAGCTCGCCGAAATCTAAGCGGGAGAAAAAATATTTCATATGTCAGCCCCGTTCACCTTTTAATGGACTATTCTCAGGCAGCATGATTTTGACAAAGCACTGGGCTTTCCTCTACATCACTTGAGAGCTGCAGGTCAGCCTTTGTGAAATAGATCTGTCCTTGGTGGGGGGCTGAGAGAGGCACACAGCTGACCTCGCATGAAAGTACCACACAGCCGTGGCCGTGACAAAAACAGCGCTTTGCATTGCACAGACAAAAGAGCTTGATAAATGTGTGCCGCAAAAAAGCCACTTCTCGCCGGCACATCAAAACAATGCGTTCTGAAGAGCTTCTGAGGGCATGTTTGTTTAGACCGCGGGGTTTGGACGTGTTCCTTGAGTGGGTCACGTTAAGAGAGCGAATCTCGTGGGCTGTGTATCATTGCAGTTTGCGTACGATGTTGTCAGTATCTATAGGTGTATCTACTGTATATGTGATAATATTAGGTGCCTCATTAATCACCTAGAGTTGTCAAAAGTGTAGTTTCGTTCAAAGTTGAGACACACATGGCAGATTTGTGACACTGCAGAGAAACCAAATGTTTTTTCCTTGTTTCAACTGTGCACACTGCGATTTTTCTCAGTGTCTTTAAATGTAAATTACGCCCACCTTTGTGGTTTCTGGCATCTTTGGATCCTCGAGGTAAAGGATTGTACGGCACGCTGGCGGATTCAGACTTCAGATCATCCCTGGCGTCCTGGAAGAAAAAGAGTTCGTGCAAACATCAATTCACAGCTCTCAGTTACACACCTGCGAACATTTACGGCGTCTCCTCTCCGCTATGATTCATTATCCGGCACAGACAGGAGAAATGTTGGTTATTGATTTTCTGCGCAATGATCCTAATTGAGTTAAATGAAAAGAGCTCATTTGTCACCACCAATCCGGACATTTTTCCCAGATTGATGACACGAGAGAGAATGTGAGATTTCATTGCCATGACTGATTGTCCAAATGCCATCAATTTTAGCAGCGCCGAGGAGAGGAAATGTTAGGAGCACCATACCTGTTTTACCATGGGGCAAGTTTCATTATTTCACAGTGGAGGGGAGGGGAAAGGTGAGGAAGGGCCCCAGCTTTGATTACTTGTCCCCTGCCTGTTTAAGAGAGGGCGGCCACCAGGGGAAGAGCCCCAGCCGCCACTCAGCCATGAAGAGCCCCGCGGGTCAAGCCCGGGTCAGACTGCCACTCACTCACTAACGCGCTCCCTCTCGCCCCACACACGCCGTTCTGTGTTGACAATCCAACAGGTGGCATGAAATTACTGCTCTCCAAAGGCCAGACCCGAGTTTAAGTAAACTCATCTATCACTGGCCGACCTTAGAAAATACAAATATATTCACATAAAGGCCACTGCACAGACAGGCAGAACAGAAGAGGAGCTGGAGAGAATGCAGATCCTCCGTGCGCTTCTTGTAGGTCACAGATGTTTTTTCTGCCTCTTTTGTCTTCTTTCAAGGACCAAGAACACAGTACATCACGATGTGTTGATATCTGATGCCTTTGTGAAAATACACTGCTCAGCTACAGGCAGGAATTCAGGGAGCATTTAATCATTGCGTGACACGTAAAGGTGGCCTTGTGTGTATTTATTTTTCTTTTGTGGTAAACACCAGGCTTAGTTCTAAGAATAAGATTATGAAACACACGGTATGACGATAGTAGATTACAAGTTCTGCAATTAAATGGTAAATAAAGCAAAGACACAGAAGCAGTGTGTACTAAGGGAACGGGATGATTTTAGGAAACTCCCTTACCATAACACCCATACCAAAATATATCTCACATACAAATATAATAAACTAAATCAATAAAAAAACAACAGCTGTAATCATTTCAGATCATAGAATAGAAAAAATTGTTAAATAACCATTTTCCTTTGTTATTCCTGTTCTAATTTTCAACCTGATTACAATTAATGGCATTAAATCCAGCACTGTAAGAGCATTCTGATCATGTCAGCACTTTCCTTGTTACTATTTCAATCTCCTCCTGTAATATCCCACAGCAGCATTTTCAGCTTCAGTCCGCCCTGACTAATTTCCTCTGGACCTGACAGATCAGAGGCCTCACCCACCAAACCGCCCCGTCCCGGCCACAAAGCTACTCGTAATCCTGCTGCTTGTCTACAATTAATCTTCCCAGTTGCCACATTATTAACACCACCACCCACAGACAGGGGCCAGCTTTGCCCCACCGGACACAGAACACACCCCCCCTCCGGCCCAATGGCCGGGCACGTCAATCACATGCCGTGCGCAAAAGTCACCCGCTGTCAACATCAGAGATACCCCCTCTCACCGAACCATCCCACCCCTCCCGGGCCGAGTCCGCTGATCAAACACCCCCACCCTCGAAGAAGATTAATCAGGGACCTCCCTCCCACTTCCGCCCCTCCCCTCCACTCCTCTCTTTCTCTTTATTCAATGAGCCGTCCTCGAGATGAGAAAGGAGACCTGGCTCATAATAGGCCTCCCTGCGGAAAAAGTTAAAGGAAATCTCTGTTTGAATGCCAGCTGTTATCTGGAAAAAGGGCAGGCGGACAAGGGCCTTGCTTTGATCGGCATCCTTAAGGTTTTACACAAACATAATCACAAGCCAAGGGGTCACCCCAGGCCCTTTGAAATCATTCAATCTGGAAGCTTTGAGCATGCATGGGCAGTTAAGAGCTTCTCCTTTCACAGTGTACTTTGTTTTTCATTTGCTGTTAAAAGATATGCATCACTTTCCATCAAATAAATGGCTGGTTGTGTGCTTAAGATGCCTGCTACAGCAAGTGACAATAATGATAAAGTGGATCCTGGTTTTGAGAGATAGTTATGCACATTGAAAAATGTGTAATAAAGAAGAGATTGAAATAAACACTGCAGCTCTAAAAAAAAAAAAAAAAGTAAGCGAGATGCCTATGTAGGCAACATTGAAGGTATCATATGTTTGGCAGTCAGTTTATCTATCCTGCCTTATAAAATGCCTTATGTTGGTCTCGTGCATCAGAGAGGGCAACCCCAGAATGCACTGCAACATGCTCAATAAATTAAACAAAATAAGTACATAAAATAAATAAATATTATTCCTATCTAAGTATTATTATGATTATTATTATTATTATTGTTATTAATTATAATAGTAATAAATACACTGGTGGAATAAATCTAATGTTTTCCAATACTAATAATAACGTTTAGTATTATAATATAATAAAACTAAACAAAAACCTAAATAGAAACAAAACAAGTAAATACATATAAATAAATATTATTAATATATACTATAGTATTACTACTACTACTACTAATAACAATAATACAACAATAATAATAATACTAAAATCCTGTGGTGGAATACATCCAATATGTTTGCCAATATGTGTGTGTGATGTGTATTGTCGCATGATGCTCATCACGATAACAAGATATTGAAACATTAGCTTAGCAGCTAATCAAATGTTTGTAAAGTTTCCTGCATGAAGCATTATGTGTGTCCCACACTATGTAGAGCATTTCGAAGTCATTCACAAGTAAGTTCCTATGATGGTCATGTTGCTGTATTATTAGTATGTAGGCTATAGGAACCAAGGCAGCACGCTAGGTATTGGACAGAGGTGATATCAAAGGCTGTTCGGCCGGCCGGAGTGATCATTGATAGTTCCACATCAGTGGTGAGTCTGAACAGAGGGACAGACGGTTGACAGAGATACAGAGAGAGACGGAGACAAGCTTTGCTCCGGGAGGCTGACAGCACACTGCATGCAATCTAGAGTCTAGATGAAAGTATCTTCAGATGCAGTTATGCCACTGACGTGCTGCCACGAGGAGGAGGAGGAACTTCACTCATCCCTCCGCTCAAACGAATATCCATCAGGCCGAAATCCTGCGGCCCTCACTGAGAAATCTGGACCATATGGTGCGGAAACTTTGGGAGGTCTTTGCATAGTGCCGGAAGCTGCCGGAACTAACGGTGCATCATAACCTCATGATTTGTGATGAAGCAGACACTTCTGACTTCTCCAAAACATTTCAACATACAGTATAGAGTTAAATGCCAAGACACATATTCCAAACACATTATAATTTCCTGTCTTTCTTTCTCTCTCACACAGTTGTACACACCACCGTGTCGGCACGCTTGACTTCCTGCACTGGTCAGATGGGGGCGCTGCAGTGTCAGGTTTGCGTGACAGCACGCCGAGCTCTCGTTCTCCAGGCCCTGGGCATATGCTGCCTGCTCACATCATTATTGTCTTTATACACTGAGTAATCACTACACTTTATGATAATGCAGCAGAAATTTACAAGCTGGGGAAAGTCTCTAATAATGGCATTAACAGAGAAAGCCACAGCAGCTCTCAGCCCGACGGGGGCTCGGCGCTCAAAGGGAGAGCTGCTCGCTCGAAATGTCACTGTGAAATATGACTCGTCTCCTGGATTATACATCATACTCATTCTCTCTCCTCTCTTCGCATGTCCTTTCTTCTCCCCCGCAAATAAATGACGAAAAACCCAGCCATTTGTGATGATCAACTCCAAACAAATCCGTACCCCAGAGAGCAGGAAAAGGTGACTAGCTGGTTAAATTTTGTTAAGCACGAACCCGGAGAACATTCGCTGGGCCGAGTGTGTCCAGCGCATCCTCAAAATGCCTGATCAGGCCCGCGATCTAATTACCAGCACTGCGAAAGAGATATACCGAGATGGAGTGAGACAGACAGAAGGAGAGAGAGAGGGAGACTGAGTCAAAGATCAGTGTAAACACCAGTGCTTTTTATCTTCTTATATATCTGGACAAGAAGACAAAGTGCTAAAACGAAATAAATGTGGCCTGACAGCCACTTCAAAGAGTTCAGCCAGGGGCTTACTGCTACTTAAAGCGCAGGAATGTTGTTGCTAAGCATCAGCCTACAACCTATCAGGCCCAACACAAGGGCCTGCGCTTTCCCTTTAAGAGCGAAGCAGAGAAAGAGTGGAAATTCGACAGTAACGGGAGGCTGGGGATTCAAGGAGATTTTGTAGCTTAAAGCAATTGTTAGAAGAAACAAGCTTTCTGTTTTGTTTTCTCTTGACACCATTTCAGCTTTTTGTGCTTGCAAAAGACATGCAGTAAATGTTTTTTGATATGTTTTCTCTCTGGGTCTGTATCAAAATAAAAAAATGTTTTCTTTGGGTATGAAACTTTCCTTGTCTTTCTTATGACGCTCTTTTTTCTTGTGATCCGAGGATGACAGGAAAAACAAACTTCTTAAATCAACAGAACGTCAATCTGAGTTTTGAGCTTATTGGGCAAATTAAATACGTAATTTATACATGAATAAACCTAATTATCTGTCATGACAAATAACAATGCATGTTCGCATAAAAAAATGAAAGTGACTGACACGAAAATGAACTCTATATATATATATGGGTCATATATGTCTTGTTACATAAATTAAGTTTATGATTAGTGGAGTGTGAAAGCACGTAGTAAAAATACCACGCTGAGATCAGAAGGATATTTGACGTGCCAGTCACCGAAGACGCAAACATCAAAAAGGCAGTGTAATGGTTTTGACCTTCGTAATTGTCTCTTAGATGACTAGCAGTAATGTGTTTTAAATCGCTGTAGTGTGCAAAAAAATGTATTCGTTCTGTTGTTTTAGGTAATGACTAGAAAAAGAGTGATCTAGGTGTAATGGTGCCTGCCCTCCAAGGGATTTCAAAGTCTTTTCTTTGGGGTGAGCACAGTGTGAGCTGCATTGAACAAGTGTTTAATGATTTACCAGTTCTACTTCAATGCACTTGTGCTACATAAACCGATCATATGATGGGCGATCACAAGCAAAACAGCTTTTGCCTGAAGCATATAGCCAAATATTCTCTTGAGTATACGTAAAACTGAGCTCTATAAAGTAAGGTTCAGGAACAAAAGAAAGTCAACAGGCAAAACACGTTTTAACTTTTTAACAATCATTTATTATTTGCTTAATTAGTCAGCTACTTAAAAATTGCTTTAATTAGAAAACTAAATCTATTTGGTAGAATTTTTTTAAATAATTGTAATTTATAAAATTATAAACAAGGAATTCCTAAACAAAAAACATTTGTATACAGAAGCAGTGAAAAACAACAACATTTGTTAAATGTTAAATCTGACCTCTAAGCAATACTGTTACATACAACATTTACAGCTGTTTAAATAAACCGATAAATAGAAATCATTTTCTAAGATGGCACGCCCATAATTAGTTCATACACACTATTAAATCTAACCAGTAGCATTATGCACAAAAATGTATAACTTATATATAAAATGCATCTTTCGTAATGGAGTTTATGATTACGCTTACTTCTAGTTGTCAATAATTGTCTAAAATGCTTGGACAAAAAACACATTTTAGTCTTATCAGACATGATTTTCTTATTTTAAAAGTCTGTTCTCAGAATCTTTTACCCACTTTTTCCTGTAAAGGAGCTGAAAAGCTTTTTTTTGAAAAAAAGAAAGAATTATACAGTAAGAATAAACGGAAAAATTACGCAGTAAATCAGGATTTGAACCTGTGTCCTCTTGTACCAAAGAACAAAAATTCTACCACAAGAATAGCCCATCTTACGCTCTCACTTTGAACAATAAACAATCTTTTCTAAGGCACAAAGAAAGCCGGGGCCACCACAGTGGTTTCCCCTAAAAAATAAGCTCAATTAAAAAAGAAGTGCAAGACACCTCTGAATGTAACGGTCTATAGATAATTAACACGAACAAATTAAAGGTGTATAAAGTGGCTGATAAATTCACTTCATCGTGATTTTAAATAAAGCATTTGTCAAATCCTGCTTCCTCACTTCATGTGTATCTCTCCTCTGTATCTTTGCATTTCACAGACACTCTCTCTCAAAGGTATGACACATGGTGGCTCTTCATGTTGCGCTTAGGAGCTGCATCTAATGTCAGGAATGTTTTCAAGTGTGTGGGATGTTAAATTATTGAAGATTCTGTGAGCAGGACTGTCAAACCGGCTCGTCTGCGATGTTTCCTAAGCAATTAGATGCTCTGAGACATTTGAAGAGCTCCCACAAAGCAGACCGGCAGAAAGTGACATGTGAACTTAAAGAAAATTAGCTTCTTACATGAGTGAAATGTGAAGGTTACTTAGCAATGCTTAAGTTGGGAGAACGACTCTGTGAAGTGAGTCTTTGACTCTGCCCTGATGTGAAGACAGCCATTTTCTTTACTTTCAGCGCACCCCAGTCAGAGAAGATCACAGAGACCGTGAAAACTAATTTTGACTTGGGGCATATGGGAGGAAAAAAACGAGATGCATCTAAATAATGAGATCTCTTGATGTTTGCAGGAGGTGATGCGGAAAAAAGACGCAAGCGCGAACGAACGAGTTCGAAACTGTTATTTCAGCCTACGGCGTAACTACAGGAAAAACAAATAAATGTTATGATGATAATCAGACAGTGGGGATTATGCCATTGACCGTTTTCACAGCTCTGGGTTCGACGGCAGGGAGACATTATGCTAACAAAAGAAAAAAATCCACTTTCATGACTTTCCAAAAGAGGAAAAATGAAGAGATGAATTTTTGAAATGTACTGTCAGTGGTTTTAATTAAAACTGTATGTTAGGGTGGTGGTTGAAGAGTAACGTTTCAGCTGAAATGTAAAGAAATAAGTTTAATTGTTGTTGGACGCTACTAAAAATATTTCAAAATTAGTTTTTCACATTTGTAGGCACAAGACTAGACTACCGATTCAGTTCTTTAAGCAAAATATCACGCTTGTATTTCAATAAATATCCCTCATAAAAGAACACAAATTATATTAAAATACATTAGCCTAATTGTTTCGAAAATAAAATAATAAATATATAATAAACCCCTTAACATGCACAGGGCCCATGGAGAAGTAGTTTTTTATTGTTACTGCATTCTTATTACCTTTGCTTTACATTATTATTCAATCAAGTAACACAAAGAATGCATCATTTGAAAGCTAAAACATTCAACATTTATGTTCTGAACTTGTTTTTGCAATCAATAAAATGCTCAAAAATAGGGGCGCTTATGTAAGAGGTTAAATATACATTACTTTACCCTTTTTTGTCATTTTCACCGAAACATATACTGTGTGCAGACAACAAATATAACACCAATAGCTCTGCCTATTTAATCTGACATTAGCAATGAACTCACTGGCCCTCACTTTGTAGACACTACTTTCTGTCTGCATCCGCTACATTACATTCACAGATATGCTACGATACACAAACACACAGTTTGCGTGGCAGCATAAAGGAGAGCTCCGGGTAAAAAGCAGGCCGGAGGCTCGTGAGGTCATCGCCATGGTTTTAAAAGCTGCGAGGACCTGATAGCAGGAGGCCCCGCACTCCCAGCATCCTCCCCTCCCCGGGAGAAGGACTTATGAAGGTGAGAGCCTCCCTGACAGGCGGGAAAATAAAGGAGACAAACCCCGGTTAAAAATTAAATAAAAAGTAGCTGTCTTAAACAGTAATTGCACTCCTTTGCTGAGCAGGCTTCCAGATATATAAACTTGATTTACTATCGGCTCGCAACTACAAATCAGAAGGCCCGAGAAACACTTGTGCTATGAAATTGTTTAATCTCATCAAGTTCTGCTTTCACAGCAAGCTATAAATCACAAAGTCTTTGTTATCATAGACCTCCATGAGCGCCTCTCAGGCAGGCAATGGATCGTGGGTATATATAATCTTGACTGCACAAACAGCGGGGTCGTCACTCGCTGAAATACTTTCATATTAGCCGCGCCGCAGCTGCTGGAACACAAGGCCGTGATGGATATCTCATTTCCAAGTCTCTGCATCTATTTCCAGCAAATTATTACTGCATAAATTTCTTGTCAACAGAAACGGCCAATTAATTAAGTTAAAAATGGACTCATGATCGCATCTACAAACCAAATAGAAGTGCGGGGGCAATTTTCCAGTAAGTGGATTTACCAGCGGGTCAGTTTAATGAATGATTTTAAACTTCGTCATAAACTTCCAGACAGGCCAATATCTACACAGAAGCCCCGGCACAGGCCAGGTGCTGACAGATTTACATAAAGGCTATTTATGTGTGGGGCCGGCGGTTGATGACTGAGGTAGAAATAAAGTTTATTAGGGCCCGGAGAATGCGGCCAACCTCGCATTTTCCATCATCAGCAAAACAGCAGATAGGGGAGAAGCACCTTGACTTTTGCTTAAAGGAAATATACACGTTTAACACGGCCATCATTCAGATGAATAATTCATGCTTATTCACAGAGCATTTGTTTTTCTGCTCCGGTCATTAATCAGAGAGGGAACGCTGCAACAAAGATGAGCTCAAAGATTTATATGTATTTTGGCTTCTTTACAGATAAATCAAGCCATGCAATTATGGTGGGAGAGGCCCAGCTGTGACCCCATGTCGAACTAATGACACGGGGAAATTTAAATCCCGTCTCCTCTTCCCTGACTTCACCCTAATCATAGTTAAAGAGAGATGCTTCTCCTATGGAGTAAGAGAAACATAAAAGTCGGCCAGCTTTATGTTTCAGAGCTGAAATGATGCTGCGCGTGACCTGCGGGGGCACTTGCATGCTAAATAACCTCGGTTTATCTAACGTAAACAGTAACATTAATGATACTTAGAGCATACATTTAAAAAATGACAACGCGTGAATTTAGAGGTCAGAGTGCGTTGGGTATGCCATTACTTAACACCGTTTTGAAGCATGGTAGGTGCAAAGAACTCTTAACATAATCAGAGAACACACATTTCATGAAGCATGAATGCACAAACCTTTATGGGGATTGGTATATTGCTTTTTTATGCCTATAATTGTATCCAGTTGTTAGCTTAGCATCATGCTAACCAGTTTCTGGAATCAAAGGTATGTTGAGATTATAGATATTAACCAGATACCACAGATCTATTGCTATGATGCGGAAAAATGCAACGCTCAATACAGCCACTTTAGTGATCGAAGTGCCGCCCTTCAGTGAAAAGAGACAATCATAAATTGATAAAGACACCTCGCCTACTTATACTATGTACTAATAAGTATGTACTGTTTTTGTAATGGGAAAGTATATATATTTTAGCACGTAACAAATCTATATGCACTGAGACATAGTAACGCGAAACAGAAGTGGACACTAGATGACACTATCATCATTAACATGTTATGAACATCAAAACACAGCTTTTTTTGCCTTTAAGTATTTATTCACTTATTATTTCGTATGTAATGTTTTCTATATACGGTATACATTTATTTATTCAGCGAAACACTCATTCATTTCATTATTTAAGTTTATTAATGCAGTGAAGCGTCACTAAAACCCGCCTATTCGCGGTGAGTTGTGGGTAATATCAGCCGTTTGAGTGTCCATGGATCTGCAATTCGAATTTCCAGAATACTCATTTAAGCATACTTTGATTTAGTACGTTCTAATACTATTTTGAATACCAGTTAGGAATACTAACTGTCAGTTATTCAGATTCCGTTATTCCAACCTGATCTCGCAGGAATTTGTAACAAATTTACAAGGTAGATTATTCGTAGGAATTGTTCGACGTGAATCGTACAAAAAAAGTATGATTATTAGAAAAACACAATGCCGAAGCCACTCCCCTAACCCCACCCCTAAACTGACGTCACTGGAGCGAAAGCAAATCATACTAATATGAATTACGAATTCGCCACCTTGGAAAATAGTTTGATTGTTGAAAAATTGAAAAATTGACCCATAAGACTGCTTTTGTTGTCCAGGGTCACATATTTATTGATGTCGTCAACACACAAATATACAAAAAAATGCTCTAATACACAATACGTAAGAGGACGCACTGAAGCAAGAGGTGGAGCTTAGGGTAAAGGTTTTTTGTGCAATTCGAGGCTAAAAAACTAAATTTAAGGTACAGTTGATGCCAGATTTAATACTTAATTGGAAACATGTTTTGTGATCTTAGCAAGCGACTTCCAAGATATCAGTCTTCCCCTATTCAAGTACTATAGAAATCACTCAATCTCGTATGACTGTAATAACTGCCCAGAGACGTTTGCAAGAATGACCTCCGTGTGGGATGACCTCCCTTAAAGGGACTTTGGTTGAGTCTGCTGTAAAGGTTGGATACGGATGTTACCATAGAAGGCAGCTGTCTATGTAGGTAGCTCACTAGGATTTGAAACAGGCCTACAGTTTTCTCACTGGCTGAAGCAAAGCTTTGAATGGATGTTTTTGTAGCTTTAAAAGGCCACGCTCTCTAATATCACACAGGCCTCTCAATATCCAGGCCTGATTTATTATTTATAATGCCTGCAGTCTGTCCCCTGATTAAGGCAGCCTAACTTTGTTTTACTGGGCTCTGCCTTTAATCTGTCTCTCAGCGAGATAAATTATCCAGTGTCGTGCCAGTACCGCACTCTCTTTACTCTGTTTATCTCTGCCCGTGACATGCCCACGTCAAGAGCAGACGCATCTTTTTCAGCGCACAAGACACGGCTCTGCTCAAAATTAGCCATCCCTTTTTTCTTCTCTTCGTCTGACTATTGTGTCAAACAATTCCCTCCTCTTGACTGAAATGATAAACTTTGCTGCTAACGTATAAATAACACACGTCTCTTTCTTCTCAAATGCTCCGCTCAGAGTTTTTGATAGTGGAGAGTCTGCGGCGAATAAGAGAGGGTTTCCTAACCTAGGCGGAGGCCTGGTCTCAGACCTTTCCTGTGAATGTTTTCTGTTTTGCTTTTGGCCTCCTCGCTTGTGTTAAATCACAGGCCGCTGTCAGGGAGCACTAGGCTTGTATGCGTCACTGGGGAGTGCAGGAAGCACTGGGAATAATTCTGTCCATCAGCTTAATTTATTATATCGGTAGCTTTGTAATCATGCCCAATAAGTTATGGGACCTGACACAAAGGAATTCGGTCTGAAGGCAAAAGTGTTTATCATGTTTAAAGGTCTGACCAGACCGTATACTGTATTTACATGGGGAAGACAATGCTGTTTTATTTTCCTATCTGGACACTAACACAATGAGTTTGTGGACATAAAGTCAGAGCAAAAGATTGAAACCGTGGGTGCGCAGAGTTGACTTCATATGCTCGTGAGAAAGACCCAAGATAGACCCATGAGACCGGGTCTAAGTATAAAGTGTAGTTATGCCAACTTTAAAGACAATCTGTAATAATCAAACAGTTGGTTTATGTAAACGTGGGGTGTTATACAAGTGAAAGCATTGTTATTTGTTCCACGATCGCGCTGCCAGGTTCCCGTACCATTTGTTTGCTGACACTTTCTTTCCAGTGTGATTTACAGAAAGTTTATATAGTGCAATAAAGTGAATTGTAGACTAAATTACCTTTACAGTTTATGTGCAATGGGAAAGCCTAGAAAGCCAGCGAGTATAGTAGCCGTAATTACACCTAACTTTCTTAGGGGTCTTGTAGCTCACCTGGTAAGTATGGCAGTGCCAATGCCAAAGTCATTAGGTTCAAGCCCCAGGCATCCCACAAACTGATAAAATGTATACCTTGCATTGTAAATCTATTAATCAAAGTATTTTCCAAATGCATAAATGTAAATGTTATTCAACAAAAGACAGATCTTCGCAACTTTTAAAGGTCCAGTGTGTAATATTTTGGAGGATCTATTGACAGAAATGCAATATAATATACATAACTATGTGTTCAGATGTGTATAAAGACTTTACATAATGAAGCGTTATGTTTGTTACCTTAGAATGAGCTATTTCTATCTACATACACCGTGGGTCCCCTTACATGGAATTCACCATGTTGTTTCTACAGTGGCCCTAAACGGACAAACTCCTCTACAGAACGCGTTTCGTAAATACGTTATCTCCTTTGGGAAAGAAGTGAAAATCTTAGTCCTGTGTCAGCCACCGTAGTGCTTCAAAAGGGAGGGGTGGAGTGAGCCGTTGGTTGTAGTTCGCAACCTCACCACTAGATGCCGCTAAATTTCATACACAGGACTTTTAAAACTCAAGTAAAGATGTACAATATGAAAACTTCCAATATCATCATAGTATCATCATATTAAGATCAAAAACCAAAAGAAGTTACAAAAGGCTCCTGTAGGGTTGTGGCCTCCATTGTTGGTTTAAGCAAACAGAAACTGTGGCTGATTTACAAGATGGGCACCTGCTCTCTCCTGGGTACAACAGCGCTTAGCATAAAAGGAACACAAGACTATGAGGCCTTCACAAAAAGCCATATCTCCCCATAGCCCTCTCAAAGTGTCTCATTTGCATATCAAGCCATCAGCGCTGATATGTAAACGCATTTGTTCATCAGATGGCGCTGACGATGAGAGCCATTCATCTGCCTGTTAGTGTCCCGCTTTAGCGCAATACAAAAGCGCAGCAAGCTGAAAGAGACATCTTGTGTCATAGCCCATGAGAGATAATGATATCGTTATACCTCCCTGATCACACGCACGCTCGCGCGCATAAAACATTCCTGTACACTTCAGCGCGATAGGCCGACGTTCCTCTGGTTTACATCTGAATAACTTCTTTTTATCGGAGCGCTTCAATTTGCAAGGCTTGCTGGAAGGCAGCTCTTCCTGATGTTAATTGTGGGGTACTTAAGCGCTGGAAGATTAACATAAAACCCTTTGGAAACAAGCTAATAGTTGTAGGATAATTTGTCCGTGGCCTTTGTGTGTCTATCAGCACTTCGCCTCTAGCTGTAATTTTATCAAGGCACTGTAAAATATCATTTAAACAAGTTGACTCACAGATAATTAATAACAGAAATCGTATAATTCAATTGAGCTACTCCGGGGCCATTAACAGTCGAGGGAGTAAAACATAATTAAACTATTCCATTTTATTAACCTATTCATTAAGTTGAACAAATGACGACTCTCTGAAGTACAGTCTCGGAGTAATGAGAGGAGATACCTAGGTCTCTGCTGAGGGCCTGCCTGATTACACTTCTTCAATGAGACGGGACCGAGCAAACAACGCAATCTAAAGGATGTGTTAATTCTTCACACATTGTTTGTGTTATGCTATTTAACACCTTACATGTTATTTTAACACATGTTGTGTTGATTGTGTGAAATAAATGAAAGGGACAACACAAGTTGTGTTAAAAGTAACAAAAGAAATATCCCAGAAATAACACAAAGATGTGTTCAGTTAGGGACAACACATTTTGTGTAATAATAATAATAATTGCTATTATTATTGCTTAATTTGACAAAGTTTGATATACTACTACTAATAATAATAATACTAATAATGGTTATTATTTTTATAGCTCGATTCGACAAAATTTTGTAACAACAATAATAATATACATACTTATTATTATCATTATTATTATTGTCTTTGTTCCATTAACTGCCACTAATTTATGTTTCTATTTATGTTTCTCTTTAAACTTGTTCGCTCTAATACACTCTAATACAATTAGCCCTGGTAAAACTCTTGTGTGCCTCTTATAAGTATTGACAGTCTCACTGTCACTACACAAGATCAAGCAGAATGACGTGATTTATTTTGCCAAAAAAAGATACTTCTATCAAAGTGGACAAACTTCAGCCATGACTTCATCAGCAGAGCTGTCAGTACATCGCTGCGTCTCATTTGTGGCAGAAGCTCTAGGCAAGTGTCAAGACAGACAGAGGCCTGCTCTGCCACTCAGTACTCACTGGAACGTCAAGCAGAGCTGGATGAGGTCATGAACATTATACGTCATGATCACACCGAAGGTCAGATTAGAACGCACCCTGTCTGTGGCGTCACACCTGAGCAGGTGTGGTCAGCATGTAAGCGGTTCTGTCTGTGCCAAGTGCACTCAAATGCACCAAGCTCATGCGTTATTCACCAGGCTCGACGTAGCACACGCTCAGAAGACTACTCATTTGTCTGGGATACCTGAAGCATGGAGAAATGATTGGTTCACTGCTGTTGCGGCAGAAAAAATGATCCTGAACAATGTGTCAATTCTCGACAGGAATTATTCTGTTGTGTTCAAGACGAGTCGGGCCACGTGCATAATGACGTCCCCTTAATAGCATGACAGGGGAACCGCGGGCCCGTGACATTTGCCGGAGAGATGCATCACTAAGCAGTTGCTGGACTGTGATCTTACTAGACCCATAGAACATCGAAACCACCGCAATTAATCTTCTGGAGGTAATACAGGAGTCAGTGACGAATGGATACATCCAATTATTCATTCATCCCTTTCAAATTGAGAAACGAGCAAAGGCCGTCAATCATATTCGCGTGATACACGAGAGGGTCGGAAAAATGAATCAAATGCAGGTTAACTAAATTGCCTGGGATGCACTTGGTTGAGAACAACGGTCGAACCTGCATGAAAACGCTCGGTGCCTACGGTGTTCACAATTAAATGCACGTAAAGGTGCAAATGAGTGAAGCGCGAGCGCCGAGCTAGTATGCAGTCCCCTGATGGGAGCGTGTTAGAGCGTGTTACGACTCGAGTGCTTAGATTGAAAACCCAATTGAGACAGGAGTGGAGTCGGCTCCCACCGCTCACCTCTGAGGGCTAATGAATTGGTTGTGGGTGTGACAGTCGAGGTGGATTGCTCTGTATTTTTATCAGTGCAGAGTCTAGCCTGTGACTGCATTTAGATAATGAATTATAGTATTACAAGCTGCCTTTTACTATGTGTTCTCAATCCTGGAAATGAACTGGGTAGAGGAAGGCAAATGCCTCACCTCAGATTAAAGATTTGGGAGGTCATGTAATGTTCAATGCATTGATTCAGAATAACTTCAGTATTTTATATGCATCACAATACTGCTATTGAAAATAGCACTGTGGGAATCAACAATAGTTTTAACAGGAATACTTGTAAACCTGTATGACTTACAAAAAATATGTTGGTACCAAACAACATTGGGCCCCATTGACTTCCGTTGAATGGACACAAAACCACTGAGAAATTTCTCAAAATATCTTCTTTCGTGTTCCACAGAAGAAAGAGTATTATGCCTTTTAGAATTGGGTGAACTATCCCTTCAATGCTTTTAACTATTATTATAGATGGACAGAATTTTGAAATCTGCAAGCGTTTCTCGTGACAATGCGGTTCTGGTCGCACAGGCCAGAGGAGGTATGACACGGTACATGCAGATCTGATATCCCCATTCAAAAACCCCCATACAAAAACAAAGCAAATCTCCAGCAAAGCGTTTATCTACAGAGCGAGGCTGCGTGTGCCGGAGGAAGGTCCAGAGTCCCATCACTGGGTTTTATCTGTCCCCCTGCAACATGACAGTTTGTAATACAAAAGCATCTGCAGTCTCTTGTCAAGCACAAGCTTATCTGGACCCAAACATTTCCCCGGTCCAGACCTCACACTGACACACTGTGAACTCTCTCTCTCCTCAAACGATGTGGGGTCACGCTATGCCGTGGAATAAGCAACAGATTACAGCTGTCAAACTCTGAGGAGTCCACAGACAGCTCAGTAAAACAACATGACTTAACTATGATGGACAGCACCTGGTTGTCATTTGTCTCCACCCTCTTCATCAGTGAAGCGTAACAAAGCTGGAAAGTGTTTAATGTTTTCTACGTGAGGGGAAGACGACACAGCAAGACACAATAGGGGACATCTGACCACATATTTTAGTTGTTTCCTTAAATCAGGACATTATGAGGACCTCCAAGTTGCAATTTTTTTTGTTATTTAAAAATCAATTCCCAAAGTCAACCTTTTATTTTTTGTTATTTTCTTTGCTCATGCTGCATGCTACTGGGCCAATGCTAATGTGTAGTTTGATGTGTGTAATTGTTTGAAAAAAATATTTTAAAAGATCATTTAAAAAGATAATATAATAATACAATAAGATATTATATAAAATTATAATCAAATTATAGACGGTTTCAAAGCAACAAAATAAACGTTACTGCGCATGCACGGTTTTGTGGACCAAACTTAACTTCCGCACAGAATTTCCAGCAGATAATTTCTTGTAGAAAATAACAGAAATAAGTAAATGATATTAGCTGGCAAGTTAAAAGTATGTCTAGTCAGTATTATTTTTGGTTACCAGTAGAAGAACCGTTACTTGGCTAAACTTAAATGCGACAAAGTTACACAACCCAATTGTTTATTTAATCAAATTAATATAAAATGAAATTCAACAAAAACAATTATTATATAAAAAAATACTGATACAAATTAATATGAATATAAATTAGATAAAGTATAAATAGTTATATTATTAGCCACTAGCCAGACCATTCAACAAACACAAAAAGTTAAATAAAATACTACTGTAGCTAAAAATGACAAATGAGTTAGCCATTCTCAATGTCATGCAATGACGTAAAAAACAATACAAGTAAAATATCATGCCTATCCACTGTTGGACTTGTAAAAGTTAAAAATAACTGTTTGAAAGAGATCATTTTGTGCCGAAAGTACCCATAAAACCACCCAGCCCCTTTTGGGCGATTCGACATCGTGATCATTCCGTGTGGAATGAAAAAGCACCTGAAACGTGAGGAGAACAGGAGAAAAACAACAACTCAAGACTTATAATAAAACCAGATAATCCTCCTCATGTTCCATCAGCTAGTGTTACAGTTACCAGGGTGTCAATTGTCTTTGACGATGTCAGATGTCAAAGCGCTAGCCATCAGAAAAGAACATCTAAGATTACGGCCTCTCTTTTTTCACGTCTTTTTGTTGTGCAGCTGCTGATGCTGGTAGTGGCCTGGAGCCTGTGGAGACCGGTGTGCTTCCCCATGCAGGGATCAGGGCGGCTCACAGGGCCTGTGGCTCACTTCAAACACAGAGCAGCCGGGCAATGAAACTCCCCCCCCGAGCACTAGCCTGCTCCTCATCCACATCTCTATATCACTCTCCTGCCCGGTCTCTCCGGGGACAAAACAAGTGATGTATGTTCTGAGGAAACGTGTGAGAGGAATTTGCTGTTGTGTGTGTGTGTGTGTGTGTGTGTGTGTTTTTGTGAGACAGTTGAGTGTTTATCTTTTAGCCGGCCTGTGGCAGGAAATATATACTCCTTCCAGCTGGAGGACACTTGCGTTGTTTATTCGGTCAAACCGTATCAAACATTGAGGCCATCTTTTAAGATAATAATGACATTGACTAAACAAATCGCCTGAATGAGGATATATATGTAACTGGGCTTTTAGACGTGAAGTGTGTAATTGTTTGCTGTTAAAATACGTGCTCTGTACTTTAGCATGATGTGCAGTGACAGCTATAAGTAAAGGGGCGTTCACGCTGACACTGATTTGCAATGACAAAGAGACCAAGTTATTAATTTTCAGGGTGGGATCGCTAATTTGAGATGTATGAGTGATAAAGGCTGCCGGCTATAAAACAAAGTTAAGTTTTCATTTTAAACTTGCATTAAACCTTTGCTAATGCGCAGACATGAGGCAATGAGTCAGGAACCAATGGGAGAACAGACAGTGAAGATCACATGACCCAATAAACAACACTGGCCCGGAAGCAATTCCAGTTTCAGTTTTTAGACGCTACAAATGACTTTTTTGACACTTGAACTACAAAATACAATTTACATAATATTCAGAACTGAAACTAACTTTTTAAAGACTTATATGTGTGAAATAAAAACACTAAAACAGGAAGTACTTCTTGACAAGTGTTGCTTTCAGTATGAACGACCCGAAAATGTTGTAAACGCTGTTGCTCAGCCAATGAGATGAGTTTAGGGGTGGGGCCACTTGCAATGAGGAACATTTAGAAAACGCATTGTTTTTGCTGTTTTGTTTTACACTGCAAGTGGCATAAATGTTCATAAATTTCACTACCTAGTTAGTTTATGGGTCAAGAAAAAAATCTCAAGTGTTAAAGTTGGGTTTTTATACACAGTTATTTTCCAGAAAATAGAACAACTGAGCCGGATTATCATTGTGGAATATTTCTGCTCTACGGCACATGCGTCTTATATTAAAGGGGTCATATGACACGGCTAAAACATGTATTTAGTAAAGCCAAAAATACTATTTATGGGTCAAATTATCTATTTTTCTTTATGCCAAAAATCAGTTAGGATTTTAAGTAAAGATCATGTCCATGAAGATATTTAGCAAATTTCCTACCATAATAATATAAAAACTTATTTTGTGAGTGGATGGCCTGCTACAGTGCTCCGTTATTACAACTTAGAAGGCGATTTTCTCAATATTTTGATTTTTTGCACCCTCAGATTCCAGAGTTTTAAACTGTCGTGATTCTCCACCTGATATTGTCCTATCCTAACAACCCATACATCAATAAAAGCTAATATCGCTCTGAAAAGCGAGGTGTGCTATGATTGGCCAGTTAACCAGTGCGTAGTGATTGGTGGAATACTGCAAGCGTGTGACAGAAATGTAACGCCTCTTACCATATTTGGAACATCAGGTTCCAAAGCAATTGTACTGACAGGTACGCCCACCTTACTTGCGTATACATTTGGGCGGTCTTAGTCAAATCATACCACGAACTGCCGTAGATTTGTGGGGGTGTGGTTACACGAGGCGTTTCAGGCAGGTCTGGGTGAGCATTCGCTTTCAGATAGAATGCATCTTTTGTTCCCACACTTTCATTTTTGCAATTTTACATGTCTAATACATGCATGGGCAACTTATAACACACCAAAGATACAAAAAACACGTATTCGCTTTAATCGTCTATCAGACAAGAAAAATCAGTGACCACTGAATCCATAGAGATTCTTAACCCCAGTCAGATTTAGGCGGGCCGCACACGTGAAGATCAGGCAGCCCGGGCAAATCTGGGTGGTCTGGCTAGCAAATCCTACTTCTCACCCAGATGAAAGGGCAACTTAAGGATTGAACAACACAATTACACATCCACCGCTGTGATGACAAAAAGCAGGAAATCGGCTTTCTAAGAAGCAGAATCATTTGCAATTATGCACATTTTCTGACATTCTCAATAGCCGGTTTGATGCTCGTCCCCAACCGACACATCTAACCTCCATTTCACCCCACCCTGCACTCTATACCCAGCGCAAACATTTTACTTTTAAAGTGTGCACTTCCTTCCTTAAAAAGCCAGATTGTTATTGTTGACAACTGAGAATTGTTCTGACAACTAAGGAAAAATGCTCAATTTTCTCAAGAAGCCTGACAAGAATGACTCGTGGCTCAATTCACAATTGCTAGTATCAAATTAGTATCACTTCCGTACTTTCCTGTCAGCAAACTCCCTAAAACTGCAATCGTGTTTTTTTCACCTTGGCTATGTAGAAAGGACGAGGTGTAAATAGCGTTTTCATGGGTCGACCGAGAGCCATCACATCAGACAGCTTGTTCTCGTCTGACAATCACGATGAGAGGACAACAATCCTGAATGTCTTCTCACTTCTCATCGAGAACACACTCCACAGTGCCTCTCCACATGCTGAACATCTTGTAGTGCTACTCTGAAAATGCCAGAGAAGGATGCTGTCTGTATTTGATCTACAGAAGACACAAACAAGTAGACATGAGGGTTCTCATCCAGATGGAGTGTTAGCTTCATTCTTCACATTGTTTCCTGATGTCCTTGAGCACAAGATAAGCTCAGCACCTGCTTCAGAAAGAATGCGGCCGGCTGAGCCATCACTCACGCACATGTCTTGACTGCGAGCAGGGGTTTATATTTAGGACAGCCAGGTGGGGAATGACAGCTGTCAGTCAAAATAGCCTCAGGACACCACCGGGAGAGGAAAAGAACTGCTTTAATAGACGCTGGCCTTCAATAGCCTCTGAGAAATTTACATTATTTTACATTATTTGAAACCTGTGAGTTTTAAAGCCACACTATTGAACTTTTGCTCACGGCTCCCCCATGTGGTTGAAAAGCGCAATTGTCTGTTACCAGTGTCGCAAATAATGTCGCTATATAAGCTTTCCCGTGGGCAGTGCAATACACGTGAATTTATTGACTAAACTGATGACATTATTGTTTGGAAGCCATTTTGCACTCTTCCGCAGGCAGGGGATGGGCCGGGCTGTGTGTACCGACCCGAACACAGAAATTACAGAGTGTGGTTGGAGCCGCAATGAGGCTGCTCAGGTAGCAGCGTGAGTAGAATTCGTCCGGCTAAAAGTTGTTCTACCACTGAAATAATTTTAGAGACATTATTTTAAGGTCGAAAAAACTACAAAGTGTTGCTTTAAAGATAGGTTTTTCGTGTCGATCTCTGTTGCCCTGACCCAAGTATAGACACAAAAATGAAGAAACATTCTCTGATCACCCAAAAGGGTTAACTGAGAATGAGCATGAAACTATATTTCCACAGTCATTAGTCTGCAACTCCATGATTATTGCTTCAGAAATCAAAAGGGCCAGTATAATGGGCCCTTCTCTTCCTGTCTCCACCCTAAACCGGCTGTCTGTTCCTCTGGCAGATGAGTCAGATGAGCTGCATTCATCAGTAGACTCCATCACTCCACACCTTCATTATCTTCAGGTTAGACCTGTGGAATTCCCAGGGATGAGCCGTGGCCTCTTACACTAATCAGAGCTCACGAGAGGCTTTTGATCCTCTGTTTCCCTCTCGAACGCACACCTCCTCACCTTTATTTTCTGCCATAATTGCATGTGAAAGATCTGCCTTTGATAATGCCTTCACTATCTCAGAAGGGTGTCGAAAACCATCACGTGTGCCGTCTGCTCGGAGAAAAAGGGACGGCCGAGCACCTGCGGAAGACAAACACGCTTCTCACAGATATGAGGTATCTATCATCCCCGCACAGGAAATGAGCTGCTCATTCAACTTGATGTTGGGGAGGACGAGACGCGGCGAGTAGGAGGGTACAACATGGAGTGATGGAGGGAGAAGACTCGTTTTGCATGACAGACGGATTTTGGTAGTTATATTGTCAAGTCCCATGACTCACTAACCGACGTTCACATACAAACACAAGTTCATGAAACCTTTGTCACATATAAACAAGAACTGATTGAAATCTCTGATCGCTGTAGTCATGTGATAACACTGCAGTGCTTGTTTTGTCTTCGCAGACTGCAAAGCACACAAAACCCATCAACATTTTGAATAACTTACTCAATCTTTGTCATTTTGGAATAATAGCAAAACCCACTAATATGGGTATCAAACACATCAAAACTTGCCCTGATTTTATAAAAATGTTATTTTGGCATTTTATTGACCAACTTCTTGACATCTCACCCTTGGATGATTTTTATACAGTATTGATGGAGGTCCCTTCTATGCTGAGCTATTATTGGCTGCATTTTCCATAATTTTTGGGTTCCAAGTAAACCATTAAAATCAGTTTTGTAATAGAATCAACAAATTTGTTGGCACACTATTTTTTCCAAAAATCGTTTCAAACATTTAAAACTTGAGATCAAAAGTTTTTTTAAGATAATTTTTAAGAAATTTCAGCCAAGCGATCATATCCCTTGTATGACATTCATGTTTTTGTTACTCAGCTTACAACATGTTTGCGGGTCTAGTTAACCCAAAGCTATTAAATAAAACCAAACAAATAGCTATCTAAAAAAGTAAAATATATATATTTTGCATATATTTAACAAAGGTAAATGAACACGTGAAAACGGCGCCGTTTTTTTGTTGTAAAAAAATTATTTATGATATTCCCTAAAAAAATGTCTTAAATAAATATAAATGTCTCGAGGTTGAACATCTTTTGGCGAAAGAAAAATATAATTCTCTGTGTTTTTATTTCTTTACAATCTTTATATAGCTTGAATAACAACCACAACAATAGTGTCTATCAGACGTGGCTCAAATATATTACAGAACGGCTTTGCTGCTCGTCAGTCATCATGTCTTACTAGAGACAGAACACAAAAGCAGAATAAATATTCCCTGAAGTCGTCGCCCACATCCGGCCCTCATTCCGGAATGTGCCAGAACCGCAGCAAGATAAATGAACGCAGAGGAGCTGAAGGGAAACGCATCCCCTATCTGGCATGGCACTATTTACTGACATTAAGAATGATAATATCCATCAACAGGCTGTCAAAGCCCCAAGTGGGCTGTGAGAAGAACAAAGGCTTCGACTGTCATCATTTTCAGATACTGACAAGGAGATGTTGATGTACCTGCCATTCAGGTACAAATAATGTCATCACCCGCATAGAGATCAGGGCTTTTAACTGCGCCGTGGCGACGAGTAGCCGACGGCTTTGACCTCGCCTCGGAGAGAAAAAAGAAAGCTAACGAGCTATCCGTCAACGTCTAATTACACGGCTACAAAAATAGTAGAGATGCCAAAAACAAACAAAACAACAGATCAACATATGTCCATTCCACTCAACGGCGTGTGAAATATGGCTGTGAGTTAACAGTTCGCCTGCTAACAGGGACGAAACAACACACAAGCTAGCTTCAGGAGGCATGTGTATAATTACTGTTGGCCATCTCTCAAGCCTCCTTCCTCTCAGGAGAGAGATGTGTGACAATATATGACAAGAAAGCAAACACGCTTCCCCAGCAGAATAATAGAAGGCATCAGCAGTGTACCAGACACACCTGTCTGACTCTGAAAACAATGCCGCGATGCCTATTTATTAGGTGCCAGAAAAGTTTATGTTTGTTCTGTGACAGTGACAGCAACTTGATCCCTTTCATTATTTGGGGATCTCAAGCTTGAGAGAGAAGAGGAGAGGGGAAGAAACCGAGAGTCAGACTTTTTTATTTATTTAGTTCGTTTTTTAGCAGCTTGCAGTGAGTTCACTTTCTTCCTGATAGCTGTCTGCCACGGTGTCAAAAGACAAATAGGAAAAACTGTCAAGCGGTGGAGGAGAGATCCTGCTCGTGCTCCTCAGCGATCCTCCGCTCGGCGGTCCACGCCGGTTCGTACACCATCGGGACGTCACGATAATTCCGCCGTTTACCTGCCACGCGGATTTTTGATCAAGTCATTGTGGTTTGATTGACGTTCATTGTGCTGTCTAAATGATGTTGTGAGTTTATTGTGACACTATCGGCAGCCCGATAGAGGACGACACCGTTCTCGCTCCAATGCGACACGGCTTATACAATGGAGCGAGATTGCGACTGTCACACGAATAGAGCGCTAATTGCAGCCATGCATCTATTTTGAGGCGTGGTCCATTTACATTTCTAAACTCTAAGCTCGCTTTTACTTTCACCTGTCAAACAATAAACAAGCCCAACAATTCCTGCTATCATCAGCCTCAAATGAAACATAATGGCATCTATCATCTACCTCAGAGCACGACAGCATCTGTTTGCGCAGACAGAGATGAGATGCACAAAAAGAGGAAGCTGTTTGTGAGGATGTTCGGAGGGGAAAAATGGGTCAGGTTGCTCGCTGCCGTTTCGTGGCCTTCTTCTCGTCTACCTGTCAGTCTGCGCGCCTGACGGAACAGAGCCGACTGTCATTTTAACAGTTAATAATTAGGCCTCCTCTTGGCACCAAACGGGGTGCCGCGATGACAAAAGCCAACGGCGCGGCGGCGGCTCCCGCTTTATAAATAGTCTGAAGGGATGATTAATGAGGGTGGCTGGCGAGCTAAAGCAGCAATCTGAGCCCAGACAATGGCCGCCCGCACAGCTGCCGAAAAAACAAGACAAGCTCTGTCCGGGGATATAATTGAGGAAAGTGGCAAAACATCGCGTGTAAATAAATAAATAAACGTTAAGCGACAGCTTATGAAGACTTTATTTAACCCCTCGCTGCTTCGCGAGCTCCTCATTAACATTTTGACACGCTCGGCTGAGAGCGGGGGTCAGGCTCGCCGGTGCGCCACGAGAAGAGAGCATTCTTCACTGACGCTCCGCTGAGAGGTGCGAAGCCAGAAGAGAAGCTTGTCTCACTGCGGCAAATACTTGGGAGCTTTCCTCCGAGGGCCATGCCAAATGTTGACTTGCTTTTTGAGAGTGATTTTGCGGGTAAACAAAGAAAGACTGAGCCTGCAGTAAATGCCCCGGCGGGGGGCCCTCGTTGGGACTCTCAGCGCCAGACTCAGATCATGGGAAGGGCCTGGAAGGAGCTGTGTATTCTTTCTCCCAAAACAAAACAGGAAACAGGAGTTGTTTAGTAAAGACAAATCTCCGAAGAAGAATTTTTAGTTGGGATTTTTTTGCCTTAAAATTATACATTTAAGTAAATATATCAAATATATAATCGATATTTGATACATAAAATGTTCATCAAAATGATCAAGAAGAGACCGGTCTCATTACTGGCATTAGCACAGCAACACTGCAAAACATGTCATTCTTCCTAAGCATTTTTGTTTTGTTTTCTAGTAAAACTATTTAAAACTTCTTAAATTACGATACATTTACATAACAAGAAAAGTGACCTAAGATATTTAGTATTGTTTTATGAAAGTATAAGAACTAGGTAAATTTCTGTTTAAAACAAAATTGTAACTTTAATCTACAGTGAGTTACTGGCAAACCTGCTGCAAAATTACAGCATTGACTATTGAATTTGTTACTGCTGTTTTATTCTTTACCACATAAAGCAAGCACTTTAGCAAGCAATTCACACAAACTCACAATTTCCACATAACTGAAAAGTCTGACATTTACAATGTTCTACACATCCATCGCTGGGTAGTAACGGATTACATGTAATCTGGATTACGTAATCAGATTCCAAAAATCAAGTACTTGTAATTAGAGTAAACTACATTTTAAAATACTCGTAATCAGACTACAGTTACTTTTTTATGGATTACATGATTACATATTTTTCACAGAATGGTAGTAAATTGTTTAAAGTTCAGTGTTTTTCGCAACTTTTTTTTCATTTTTATTTCAAATATTTGTATAATAAACATACTTACCACTTATATATGTTTGTGATTCTTCAATATTTTTCCGGCAGAGAGGGGAGGGGTTTGGAATCGCACAGAGATGCAAAATGGAGCGGCACTCAGCATTTGATGGCTGGATGTATAGACACTAGGGGTATGACGAGACACTTATCCCACGAGATGAGACGAGACACAAGATTAGGTTCATGAGAGTTTTAAATAATACTCAATGATGAAATATATGGAAAAAATAGTCTTTTATTCAACTGAAAATCACAAAGTGCCATATAGGAATTTTACATCTATTTTTATAAATTATAACATGATTTAAAAGTGGCAGGGCATCTTCAATACTAATTTCACCATCAAACTCCATCATGCTGATATCACGAGACCTTGACGAGAAATCTTGTCACATTTAAACGAGATTTTGACACACCCGTAATAGACACCCTTTCATTTTTTAGGAAACTCATGGGAAAACTATTCAGTGATACTATCAGTAAACACTAACAACAAGTTATATGAGTGTTAGTATTTTGTCCGTACTGTACTTTAAAAAGATGTTTAGGCTTTTGTTGGTGATAAAGAATGGAATATTTAAAAAAAACAAAATAGTACAAAATTATCCTGCTTCAATATCAAATAAGATTTAATTCAAAAGTAATCTAAATGTAATCCAAAAGTAGTCTGATTACATTACCAAAATTTGTTTCAATATTTCAAATTCACATTTTATGTCCAGTTTTTTTCTCACGTGGCAAGTAGCCATGTAATAAGCGGGATAATGTACAAGCAGCCGGCTGTTATCAGGAAATAAACCCCTTCAGTGTGATATAAGACCCTCCTCTTCGCGTCGGGTCCTGATCACACTGTCGGGGCTTATTTCTGCGATAACAACCGGCTGCCTGTACATTATCCCTTACACAATTCATAAGTAATGTCTGATCGCCTGCCCCATGTATGTTCATTCGACACACAGAAACAATTTGAATTGTATAATGTAGTAGCTAGATTGATAGTTTCATCAGACGCACGCACCCAGCTCGAAGTTAACTTTTGGTCTGTTGATGGTTTGTTGATCGGTCTTGGCCAGTGGCTAATAATATAACTACTTCTATTTTATTTAATTGATATTAATTTCTAATAATATCATAATTGTATTAAATAAACATTTGTTGAATAGGCTGTGTAACTTTGTGTACATTTAGTCAAGTAACAGTTCTTCAACTGGTAACCCAAAACAATACTGGCTAGACAGACTTTTAACTGGCTAGTTAATGTAATTCACTTGTTATTTCTTTTGCTTGTTATCAGAGATAATCTACAGGGACTCTATTCTTTGCGGCTGTGTACCGGTAGTCAAATTTGGACCACAAAAGTGCACATGCGCAGTAACGTTTGATTATGTTGTTGCTTTGAAACCGTCTATACTGTATATCACATTTTACTATATTTGAAACCATTTCTTAGATTTTCAGCACAGAATTTCCACAAAAAGCGCAGATTCTACATGGGCCTACTTCCAGGCCGAAAGACCGACTACATCCTGTTCATACATTCCCCTGCTTGTTCTCTGACAGCTCTTGGTCACCGGGCTGAGCTGAAAGCTGAAGGCAGAGGCTATCTGCTTCTAATGATAGGGAACGCTTTGATCATCTCTGGCAGCATGCATGTTCGTCACTTAAATACACACATCACACATTCGCTTTAGCCGACCTCTTTAATGTTTCCTTTTTGTCCATTTATATATACATGCATTCAAAAATGTGACAAATCAATCACAGCGCCTCACACAACAAAACATCTGTTTTGGTAACTCCTCTTTTCAGAATTTCGCAAATGGCGCACCGTCCGACCGGCTAATAATTATCCAGAATATTTTCATGCGCTCTCTCGCTCTTTGTACCCGCCATGTTTCCATTTGATCTTTTTTTTACTTAGCTTCCACTTTTCTGCCGCCCGCTCGCTGGTTGTCTCTTGCTCCCTTTTGCTCAGACATCAGTGGTGCTCCTTTTAATGTCACTGACAGGGGGTAATTTGCACCCATATATGTTTTCTCTCCAATTACACCATGGCAGGAGCGTGCTGCCAAACATCTCAGCGCTGATGATGGTCACCTCTTTGAGGAGTCCTTCCTGCCTCTCTGCACTATATTTTTCCTCTTTTTAGAATCTCCCATGGAGGACTCTGTCATTTGCTGTCCTTGGTCCAAAGTGTTATTTAACACCTGACAACAAAAGCAGCCGCCCCTGCAACAACATCATTTCAGAATTATTTCCTGTGGGGGTTAGTCTCAAATTGCTCCTGTAGTCTTGAGGACGAGCCTATACGGAACAAGGCCTTTCTCGTAAATGTTGCACAAAATGAAATGTTCACACCTTTTAAGACAATACATAACTACATACAGTGGTGTATTTATATATAAACACACCTGCGCTAGATGATACATGGGGAAGTTGTCACAGGGGCTACAGTATATCTCAGCAAGGGTAGGGTTGTGTACTCAAACTAATTTTTTCCGGGGTTGGTTTTCAAGCAGCTATTTCAAAACTCATTTTTTGGTGAATTCTTTCTTCAGCTTCCTCCCTTTGTACATTGTGAAAAACATAATTTTAAAGGTAATTTTCTTTACATATTTTTCACGTATAATGTAAAAAAAATTATATTTATGAAATTTTACAGTATTATTAACAGATTTTTCAGGTATTTTCAAAATACGGTAAAACACCATCAAATTACAGAAAAACTGCAAATTTACAAGAAAAATGGGAAAAACATGTAATTTTACAAGTGTAGCAGCTCTTGGGTAAACAAGTAAAACTAATAACTAGGTCAGAGCGGGACAGGCTATCAGTGTTTAACTTTTAGGTTGTCACATGCATCTTCTAGGTTAAAATTTCTACAAATTATTAATTTGATTTATGTTTTGCCAAACAATAATTTATGTATATAAATGATTTTTCATGTTGGCATTGACATTTGTGCTGTTCATGTATTTACTTGTTTCATAGATGTTGTTTAAATATAGCTAAAAGCCTGTAGACGGTTTCAGAAGGCAACAACATAGTCAAACGTTATGTGGCCCAAACTTAACTTCAGCTGGACCTCCGCAAAGAATTAATAACTGTTGAGTAGTTTTAATGTAATTGAATAGGAATAATATACAATAAAATATTAATTAATATGAACATAAATTAAATATAAAATAAATTGTTATACTATAACCAAACACAGGCCAGAAGTTAACTTCGGGCCGGGTGCGTGTGTCCGATGAAACAGTCTATAACAAGCCATTCTGACAACTGACCTCATACACTTACACCACTATTGGGACCAGAGGTCGCGTTAACCGAAAATTCTCCGTCATTGAGGGATTTTTTATACCAGTGACAGAAAAATCTGAAGGCCGTCCGTCATTTTGACATATTACAATGAGGGCAGTTTGTAATTCCCCTTTTTTTCGAGTTGGTAAGTGAGTGAATGAATGATTACGAAAACAGCATGTACAAGCACCTGTCATGGTTACTGACTGGACGTATGAACATTTGTCTGTAATTAGTATTTTATGTCTGACAACAGAAACATTAAATATGTAAACGACGTCGGCTTTATTGGGTATTAAAATACAGTAAGTTCAAAGAATGCATACGTCGCGATGACGTCACAAACATGCTAATTAGCACGTAATGTCACCTTGCACCATAGTGACGGGTAAAAAAAAACTACGAGCCTTTTCGTCAAAATGACAGACAATGAAAAAGTCTAGCGCAACCTCTGATTGGGACATGTCACAAAACATCAAAATGTCTTTAGTAAACTGCAACATTTTTGAACTGCAATATTTTCAGTGTAAATGATTATTAGCCAAGATGTTAAAGTACAGTATGCGCCTATACAGAAATGGACAACTTTAAAAAATACACATAAGAATATTCACTGTAGTAAAATGTGTGACAACTAGCCCCAGAGTCCCTTGTTTACCATGCCAAAGATAATAGTGACACACAAAGCAAAATTATCTGTTTCCATTACAGGAAGATCACCAACAGAAAAAGAAGAACAGAGAACTCAATCAGCTGAGACAAAAGGTGCCAGAAAGATGCTTTTTGATATGTCTGTCACCTATTTGTGTGTGAACATTTCGAATGTGTTTGTCACGTCAAATTTATTAACAGCTTCACTGCTCAACAGTTGTACAGTAGCTTTCTTACAACATTGTCTTGTGTGTCAAATCTGAGTACCTTAAAAACGCAGGACAACTTCAGAAAGTGTGTTAATTAACGACTTAATAACTCAAATGAAATGTTACAAATAATGTCAATCAAATAAATCAGCACTGTTTAAACAGATGCATTAATGAGAAACATGATGCATTATTTATACTTTAATAACTTCCACTAATCATGGAAATGACAAGGCTGAATGGACTGTGACTCCGTCAATCAATATTAACACTATGAGAGCGAAGACAAATAAGATGTTTTTCACACAATTGCCATAACTGAAGACATACTGATGTTTCACAACTGACATAAAACCAGCCGTCATCTCATAACAACTGTTTCTGATAGTCAGGTGGGTTAAAAAAAGTTAGTCAGTTTTGTGTGTAGCGCAGAACATCATATGTGTTATGAGCAGACCTCAAACCGTATTTTGCAGCCTAGCATGCCAAACTCATTTTCTGAAGACTGCTTGAATCCTATTTTAATATTTAATGTACTACACTATCATCCTAAAATTTCATAATTAGTCGAATTTACTTAATTCTACTGTGTTGCTGAGAGCTATTATGATGATCAAAGGCAATGTAAAATGATGTCAGGGGACATGTGCCTCCAATATCCCAGAGACAAAACTACTGAATCAATAGAGCAAAACAGACAGCATTGCTAAGTATAGCTTTAAGCAAACCTTGGTGGCAAATACAAAAACTTCAATTGAACACGCTGATATTGCCATGAAAAATGCATGATTTCAGGAAAGTTCTTTTATCTACAACAAAAGATCAATAGAAGGAAGGGGTTATGAAATCAAAGCTGTTCGCTAGTCATGCTAGCAGAAAAATCTGCTTTTCTTAAAAAAGGCACAACATCGAAGAAGAAAGAGTTTGAGCAACATAAATTAGCAGATCTAAAGTGAAGAATGAGTGTTTTTACTTTAACTTTTCAATTCGGCTACGCTGTTAGTCAGTAAATAAGACAAGAGAAGTCAAATAATGTTAAAGCTAACCTGACATGACTTTCAAACTCGAATAATAATAATAACAACAAAAAACACTAGCTATGAATAAAAAGTTTAATGATTTTATAGAATCAATCTACAGATGATACCAACTTTTGCAGAGGTTGGTTGTGAAGTACTTTGTGACTTCAATCCCAGCTAAATCAGTGTACGCATTTTTCTCACACAAGCTAAAATAACAGTAAATCACTTAATATTTATCAGTTAACTCGGGGGTCCTGCTGTGTTGTCCACAAAATTATGGATTTAGACCTTTTTGTAACTTGCTAGGTAAAATAACAATCGACGGTTCATGTCCTGCTTTCCTCCCATCCGAGATAAAAAAGTTTGGCCTGCCCAAAATGGCCGCTGTATCACGACATTGTGACATTCTGTAATGACTGTTGTAAACGTGAATCCAATCAATAAATACTGTCATCTCAGTAAAAGAAATAAATCCAGAGCAATACATACAGTAAAACCACAGACATCCTGTGTTATTATGTGTAACTCAAAAATCGTTTAGAAGACTAATCCTTTCCGAATAGTGCTTTTGTCAGACCTGTGTGCAAATGTGCTCGGCTTCATTTACAATGCAACTATTTTTATGTATCTCCTGAAAACAAGAACACAATGGGACTGAAGGGTGTCTGACTGTTATATCTACTGAAGCGTCACTCATCTGTCATCAGAATTAAAATAAGTTACGGATGAGTGATCTGACAATATCACTGACAAAGAAAAGAAAACAAGTGTTGAAAAAATGACGTGACACATCATCAGAGACAAATTTCGCACTCCTGCTTTTTTTAGTGCACCTTTGACTGTGTGTACTTAGTCTAAACAACCAGCTTATTTAATTGAGGTTTTACACACAAACCTTTTACAGCCTCATGACGATTAATACGCTTCTGTTGCATAATATCAGCAGGTCCATGTGGAATCCACACGCTAAGAAGCGCACTAAAAAGTTGTCTTTGTTCAAGAAGTGAAAAGCTCTGTTTGACTGGCCTGACATCACAATTTCATTTTTTGGAAGCTTCAGACGTTCTACAAAATGCTTCTTATCATCTCCTGGACAAAAAAAAAAAAAGATTCTGTGTGGTCCTGACATCAGCACAAACTCCGTCCCATGTATGCCAACCAATCCAAACACTCCATGAGTCAACCTTGGCAGAACGAGCCGAGACAAGATGATAAACTGCCAGAACTAGCAACCATTCATTTACATTTTTGCGCTTAAAGATGAAATGACTCAAGATTATAAACGGTTGACATAGAAAGAAACCCGTTTAATGTTTTTCAACGGCATGTCTTTTTCATTTTAAAAACTTAAGAGGCATAATTTTGTGGTAACCTCCACTCCAGCATGTCCAAAGCTGGTTTTGGAAGAAAACAGAGCCAACTGCTGTCAGCAGAGAATCACGGTTACGTCCAGCACAGAAAGCAAAGACAGGCGGAGAGAATACAGCGACCGAGAGACTCGGGGCCCGATGAGGAAGAGGGCAGATAGCAATCAAAGTTCTTTAGATTCGTGTGCCGTGCATACTGGCAGCCTAAACAAGGCCTGTGTTTTCATTTCCATACGCCATGCTCCGTCTTTTCTTCTGACAGAGATAAGATGTATAAATTATGAGCGGCTGACAAAGTCGACTCCAGCGCCCGAGGCTGCTCATCAATCATGTCCTGTGTGTCAGCAGGTAAGTGATGTGGCCCCCGGAGGCACAGCCCATTCTGAGGTGGGGAGGGTGCAGAGAAAGAGAGAGTGAGAGAGAGAGAGTGAGAGAGAGAGAGAGAGAGAGAGAGAGAGAGAGCGAGAGGCAACAAGAGTGCCTGTCAGAGCAACATCAGCAGCTGATCTGTATTTAGCAGGCTCTTTAAAACAACAACAACAAAAACAGCTATGGCAGCTATGACTTAAAGAAATAGTTCATCTCAAAATTTACTCACCCTCATGACATTTTAAACCACCATACTGTATACTGTATTTTCCGTTCTGTGTAATACAGAAGTAAACATCTTTGTAAAATATTATGCAGTGCTACACACTAACAGTGAAGAACAACAAATATTTTTCTAGTTATTATGACATACCATCATAAGAGCTGCATGACAATTTTTTGTTTCACTGCAAAATAGCAATTTGGGGTTTGAAGTGACATCAGGATAAATAAATGGCAGCATTTTTTTTCTTTAGGGTGAAGTATTCTTTTAAAGAGTACTGCTTTTCCATTTAACCTTTCAGGGACATTCGCTATGCTAATAAAAGTCTATTTTCCAGAAAGCCATTGGCAGACCACCCAGTATACACTACGGTATAAAAGTTTGAGGCCACTTACTCATTCTCTATTTAAATGTTTCCACATTTTAGAATAATATTCTAAATATATGAAATATTATACCATGGTCTTTTTGAATACTCGATTCTGATTGGCTGGAAGGTGTGCATTAAAACCCTTTAACACACAGGTAGCTCCAATAAGTTTGTTTACATTTGAAATTTAACTGACAAAATCACTGTAATTTTCACCTGTTTGATCTAAAATTTCACTGTAAACATTTGACTTGGCAAATGACCATGGTATAAGCAGGATAATCCACAGCGCGTTATGTGCTCAATTACACTCTGAACTGTCTCTGTCCGTGTTTGTCTGTATCTAATAGCGAGTGGTGGTCGGGCGGTGAAGCGAGGCTGCCTGCAACATGAGAAGCAATGTGCTGTTGAGAGACGCGGGCTGGCTTTACTGTATGCACATTGTACTAATGTGATAATCTCCAAATTTAGCACATCAAGAATGTATTTTTACACTGCACACGAAAGCAGCACGCTCGCGTTGCTCTCACCCAGCACATGCAGAAAGAGCGTCTACGGCACCATACCAAAGTCCGTTTAATGAAAGTCATGCCACTCGGCGGTCTTTCGGACAGCTATTTACGTCATAGTAAGAGCCTCCAGGCAGCTATTTAGCATAGCATTTCTTCCAATTTATTGCAATCGCAGTGGCGCACCTTGTTAATAAATTATCTTAGGCCTTTCCCATTGAGCGCTGGTGTTTGCAGTGTTACACGCACCACACGTTTACTTCCATTACAGCAAACGCAAGTTTTGCACTACGTTATTTCAAATACTCTGATGTGCAAAACCTCTTCAAGAAGCTTATTTTACTGGCATGTTGATGAACAGAAAACCAAAAACTGCTGTAAGCCAGGAATTTGCACAAGTTGATTTTTGCTTAAAGATAATAAAATAAGTAAAGTTAAATAAAGAGTTTTAATATCAGTAAAATAGTTTTTTTTTTCTTCTTAATTTTTTACAGTTCCTGTCACATAAGCATAGAGCAATCAAAAAACACTTTAATGTGCCGAAGCCATCAGAACCGAACCGAAAACCGTGGGTGAAAAACCGAGGTTCGTAATGAACCGTGGGTGAGCTGTATTGTTGCATCCCTAAACCAAACAGTTCATGGTCGCCATTGACTACCAAATGACAATGGTGTCCAAAGTCCCCCAGAGCTGTTCCTACATCCTTCAAAATATCTTCTTTTGTCTTCAACAGAACAAAGAAATTTATACAGATTTAAAACAACTTTAGGGTGAGTAAATGATGAGAGAATTTTGATATTTAAGTGAACTTTAAATAGTACATATTACGAGATTATGTAAATCACATTTCATGCAGTGTGCAATGTTGCAGTGTTTAAAAAGTAAGCAGTCTGCCAAATTGTAAAGCCAAAGGTGAATGAATAACAAAATTATTGGCTTGGAAAAAAGGGAGTCGACTCTGAATCACGCAAACGAGTCGGCCCTAGTCCGATTCGCGAACCCCCGCAGATTTACGTCTCTACATATAGTCCCCGCCTACGTTTTGCTAGGACCCCCAAACACTGTAGCTCCATTCGCGGTAGACCAATCACAGCAGACTAGACCATCTGACCAATCAGATCAGAGTAGGCTAGCGGAAAGGAGGGGATTAGACGAATGATTCGCTGAACGAATCATTTGAGAGTCAGTCAAGAAGTAAGGTAAGAAAAACTGCCCATTATAACAAAAAAATTGTGTTTTTACACCTTGTATGTAAGTAAACTTGTTGTTGGGCACTACATAAACTAAAATAGGACCATAAAAATCAAAGAATATTTACTTTTTAAAGGTACCACCCTGGTGAGAGTAAAAGCTACAGTTTTGTACTTTTGTAGTTAGTTTTTACCTCGAATTTGCAAAAAAAATGTCTTGTCATTTATCAATCAGCTTCTTGAAGTATCAACCTTGATGCATTTCATTTTTTTCTCTTAATGGTTACTTTTTCGTCATTATTTGGTCATACATTTACATTTACATGTATGCATTAAGCAGATGATTTTATCCAAAGTGACTTACAGTACATTCCCTGGGAATCGAACCCGCAACCTTTTGCGCTGCTAACACAATGAGCCACTGAGCCACAGGGACAAAAATACATATACATATTATTTTGTTATTTCAGAAATGTATATGTTGGCACAATTATATTCTTCTACAAAAATAATTTCACTAAGCATATACCTTCATTTTAAACAATTTTTAATATCACGAGAAAACATGAGAAAAGTCCCCCTAAACTTTTGAATGGTAGTGTACAGTATTTAGGGCAAAACACGTTTTTTTAAGGCACTTATGTTGTCATGAATATATGCGATAAAGTACCGCGATAGGCAAGTCTGAGCATCGTCTGAAACCAAAGCCTGCTAATGAATCTGTAAACAGCACAGCTGAACAAAACAAGAGCTATGGTGAGCATTTACACCAATGGCAAATCCGAGCCTTTTCAAAATCACAGTAATAAGCGCTGATCCAAAATGCCGTCCACAACACCGGTGAATGCCACATTTAACAAATGATAAATGACTCGTCTTATGAAAAATGTCTTCGCTGTTTGACAAAATGGCATTCGTGTAGAGCAAGAGGAAGGGCAAGATCAAATTTCACGCCGAACGCTGAACGCTGTGAGATAAAGTTAATGAGACAGCTCTCATGGGAAATGACAGGTAAAACACAGATGTTTACACGGCACCGTGCTGGAGAATACGCCTGGTTATTTCATCCTTATCTAACTCAAACCCCCTCCCCTGTTGGACATGGAGCATGATCTGTGTATATAGCAGTGTGGGTGAGTATAGATCAGAGACGCAGCGCGCCAGAGCTCATACACCCGCAGCGTCGTGGCATTGTTGTGACATACACAGCGAAAATGTGCTGGGGTCACAATCCATACCGCTCAGGCCTGCGGGCGAAGCTACGCTAACGTCACGTGAAAGGTGACATAACACCACGAAAACACACTACTAAGATGCCCCAAATATCCAAGATTTTGTACTGTAGCCCTGAGGGAAGAAAATACAGTACCTTTAACACAATAAAATATTACAACACAGCTCTGAATTCATCTTTTGTGGATCACAGAAGACATATTGCTTCAATGATGACCAAACTTGTAAATTTTTAAATAAATCACAGTTTAACGTTGGTTAAAGGGGCAGCCACAAAAGGGCAAAACAGACACCACAGGTCATGAGCTCACGGCTTTGTTTAATCAAACTTTGCTCCCACAATGCATCCCGCTCATGCGCAGCTGGTCTCAAAAAGTGCTGTGTTTGGGAAAAAGCGCTAAGTGAAACATTAGTGGATTATCTGACTAAAAATATTTGTGCCGGCCAGCGATGGCCCTCATTCATCCAATAATAACTCAAAGAAAAATAAAGCAGAGCATTTTATCTGAGTGAGAGATTTGGTGTAAGCAGGTCTAAGCCTATTATTCAGTCAAAGATTTGTTTATTTGAAGATAAACAACACTGTTCAAAAAGGCAAGACTTCTCGGGTCAGTGAACAGTCAAACGTGGGTAAAAGAAAAACGGCACTGTACAGATGGGAGGGATACCATTGCTGAAACAAACCTGTCAGGAAACGTTTAGATTTCTTTTTGCAAAGTAAACATCTTTGGTAAACCTGTTTATCTGAACCGTGAACTAAAAACAATTCAGTTCTTTTTTGACGGAATTATTGTGGCGTTAGTTTCATTTTATTTAATAACATTCAAATGTAGATCCTCATAATATTATAAAAACATCAAAGTTTTACTACTTAATTGCATCAGACTTTGATGATTTAAAAGGCAGATGTTCGTCACACTTGGTCAACATAATAAAACGTTTCTTTCCTTCTCAAACTCAATTGCGCACAGTTAATCTGCGCATATTTGTCTCCAAAATATATCATTAAAATGTACCCTTCCCTTTGAAATATGTGCCTACATCCTGTCATGCAACATTCATTTTTCACGATCCATAAAATAACTAATAGATAAAATCCTGCTTAACATTTAACATTTTACTTGCAGAACATACTGTAACACATATTGTGCATCAAATTATTGAAGTAAAATTGGTTCACAAGGGTGTTTCATGTTGACTTTAAATAAAAGCCCAAAGATATGCCATTCCTTCAGAGATAATAGCTAAAATCATAAAAGTTGATTAAGAGCAGACTCAACTGGGCATGAACTTCCATGGAAACATGCATTATAATGATTTGACATCATAGTGAGTGATGGGTAAGCTCAGAGACGTGTAGTGTGCATTGTAATGTTCAATTGTGAGTCGAAAGGGCCATTAAAATGAATAGTCATGTCTTTACAGCTCGCATATTACGTTATAGTGACATGTACAATTGCAGCTCCCAGCAGGCTGTAAAAAACGGCATTAATCTTGAGTTAGAATATGAAACCATCACTATATCTCCTTTCACAAGACAGGCATGCAGATGCCTTCAAAACGTGATACCGACAGCAAGCTTGCCAGCCTATGTCTTGACACAGATATGCCTCGGTGTTAATGACATATGACTAATAAAAGACAGCAGAGGTTAGTAAACAATAACTGCATGAAAGACATAAACAATGAGTAATAGAACCACCATTATTGTTTATTATAATTTATAGTCATTTCTAAACATAAGCTGTGCATGCTGATGCGATTTGCATTAAAATATTTGAATAAGCAATTGCAAAATCAATGCCTTTACCTACACCATTGGTTGGTCCCAACCCAAACTATGACTGTCTACATCTGGCTTGTATCTGCATATAACGCGAAGATAAAAAAGTATTTTAATATTAAACAAAATGCCATATTTTGCCTTTAAAGATTAAATACGATGTCTTGTTCAGCTTGAACATTTATGTTCACACACAAATATGGAAGTCGTAAATATAGTGTAGTCGTATATAGTGGAGTGGTTGTTTACAAGTTAACTCGCTGAACTTACCAGAGAGTCACACTGTGAATATTAGCACAGACAATATTGATCTTCCCTCTGATGTACAGTTCAAGAGAAACTGGATGAAAAAAGTCAGCCGCCATTTTGAAAGCTTCCCCACTGGGCTACTGAGCATGTTCACTCCCAACACCAAAGAGAAGAAGGGCTGTCATGTATGCCGTGATGAGCACAAAGCCTGGTCATGGCCTGGAGCACCAGAAAGGCGTCTGGCCCAAAAGCGGCCTGGAAACAAACAGCCTCTCAAGTGCCTGACAGACACACAGAGATCTCAGACCAGCCCCACACACCAGACAGGTGTCAGCCAGTCCTGACATGAATGACATCCAGGATTGGCCCAAAAACAGCACTGCAAAATGATGAAAAGCATCAGATTTTTTATATATTTCTTTGCTCCTGATCAGAGAATACGTCTCTGTCTACTCCATGGCTTTATTTTATTCCATGTTAGCAGAGAAAACAGTTTGAACATATATTTGGACAGTTAAGACGCAGTTAAAAATGTAAGAAATTCATTGGATGATATAACACGTGCAGTATTAGGATTTATTTTAGAGAAGAATATCACAATACTTCAGTAAATTATTTTATCAAAATGCATTTTTCTAAACATTTGTACATGATAATAATATAAAATAATTTGATAGAATATAAAATAGTAAATATAAAGTACTAGTATAGCAATACCTATTGAAATACTGTTCAAAATGCAAAACACTGTTCAAAGGTTTGTCTTTGGGTACTTCTGGTTAAACCTGCCCACTTTTTTCCCATGTGAACTTGGGGTGGGGGGACTGACTTGACACATTCACTAAACATCTTAAAACTAAAGAAAAGATTTACTATTTGTTTGCAGAAGTCACTTGGTTTGATATTTTGAATCCATTCCAAAGTGTGAATCAAGTGTCCAAACATGTTTTCATGCCACTGTGATGAGAAAAGGTTACTTTGAGCGATTGAAAACTTTGTAAAACAAGACACCCTTTGTGGGGACACGTCGCTTTTTCAATGTCTACAGAGTGGCAGAGCGCTGTCTGGAATGCAGATGAAAAAAGACGGAGTTGTCTGGAACTCTGATGAGTTATGACAGGATACGGTAAACCTATCGGATTTAACGTCTGCGTCTTGCTTTACAGCTGAGAAAAGGGCCAGATCCCTTGTGCTTTGGGATGAGGTGTGATGAAAGTAGGAGCAGCCCACTTATCACGTTACCTGAAACGAGCCCGCTGACTGATGCTGCCAGCTGGCACGCAAACACGGCCGGGTGATGGCTATTGTGCCACTGGCTGGCTACTGTTCCCAATGCCAATATCAGGTGATTCAGAGATATTATTTTATCCCGTATCAGAGCGCCGAGTACAAACGTGACTCCTTTTCACCAGCAGACAAACGAAAGCTTATACAATAGCTTATTGTTGTCAGGACGGTGTTGTCAAGTTTGTGTCTCAGTTTTTGGTTGGCAGCTGCTCTCCCGTCTGGATGAGGTGAATGAAGGAATCCGTACCAGTGAAACACCTGCGTGGGGCTTCGGAGAGGTTAGACTGGCTCTCATCCGCCCACCTTTGTCAATAGAGCAGAGATGTTGCCGTAACTCAACTCTCCCTAAGCAGTCTCTCCGTGCGACCTGCGGTCCATAACGTGCCGAGGAAACACAATAACTTGCGCTCGGGACATTGGCGAGACAGAGCCTTCCCACGGAATAAAGCGGCAAGACACGACATAAGCTCTATGAACAAACGACAAAGCTAAATGGCTAAAAACAAAGACGAATTTCAACGCTCTGAAATTACCGCTGTGATTTCACCTCATGACTTCACATCATTTGGAATTTATGGTTTACACAGGGTGAAACTTGATGGTTGCTGAGGGATGTTATCATGGTTGGATAAGTCTAAGTAATGCTTTAATCCCAGCTATTAGCCTTGTCTGTATTATTCAAGGGCCAGCGTTTATACGGCAAATTCTGACTTACAATTCGGCCTGAATTAAAATGTCTGAGGTTTATGGCACCCTGGACCTGTTTCAAGCACTTAAAAATACGTGACAACCTTATTCAGGGCAACAGAGCCATGAATCTGTCAGCTCTACAGTGAATGCCAGCTTCCCGAAGGTCACATGCTGGGTATTAATAGCCAGACACTAATGTCAGAAGCCACAACTATCCTCAACACCTGTGCTATATACTCTTAATTAAAACAAGATGGAGTGCGGTCCAACATTTAACTGGGTAAATCTTCCTCTACGGTTACAAAGTGCTAAATTATTACTACACCGATGTCATGAATTTGACGAATTTCAAGAAATCTACTTCAAAAATAAGTTAACAGTACATCCAACTACTCCCAAGGAAAATCAACCATGGTTTAATATGTAAATGTGTGACAACCAAGTTTTTTGGCAGATAGATTACCTGTTGTATAACCAAAGTTTTACTAAAAATACCACACCTAAAAACCTACAACAAATAAATAGTTCAAAACTATGCAGTGTGCATGCTCGCAGCTCGTTGCCACAATGTAAGTGTGTTTGCCAGGGCGTTGCTGTGTGGTTGCTAAGGTGCTCTGAGTGTTTTTGTTCTGTTGCTATGTGGTTGCTATTGTGTTCTGAGCAGTTGCCGGGCTATTCCTATACAGTTGCTAAGGTGTTCTGAGTGGTTGTTGGCTATATTTGTTATATAAATTGCTATGTGGTTACTTAAACTGACTTAAAGGGACAGTTCACCCAAAAATAAAAATTCCATCTTCATTTACTCACACAAAGAAAGATATTTGAAAGAATGCTTTAACCACAGTTTTTGGCCACTATTGACTACCATAGCAGGAAAAATGACCAAATTACAATGGTAGTCAAAAGTGCCCCAGAACTGTTTGCTTTCCTACATTCTTCATAATATCTTTTTGATACTTTTTTGTATTTGTGAATACAATTGTGTTCAACAGAACAAAGACATTTATAAAGCAATTTTTCCTACTATGGTGGTCAATGGTCATCAGAACAAAGAAATTTTTACAGATTTGGAACAACTTGAGGGGGAGTAAATGAAGACAGAATGTTCATTTTGTGTGAACTGTTCCTTTAAATCAACTAGTTGCTACAATGTAGAGTTACACCGCATCCTAACCAAACGCGATGCGATGAGATTCCTGTCACAGACATAGAAACCGCTTCTAAAATAGAAACGGCCGTTGCTCATCACGCAGCCATGGCACGGCTGGTTAGGACAAAGCCTCTGGTTAACATGGAAAAGAGACCTTTTATCGCGTGTCGCAGCGTCGACGCGGTGTAAGTGTTCTGGGTGTTTACCAGGGTGTTGCTATGGTGCTTTGAGTGGTTTTAATATGCTGCTATGTAGTTGCTAAAATAATCTGAGCAGATGCTAGGCTGTTGCTATGCAATTGCTAGGGTTATTAGCTATATGGTTGCTAAGTGTCCTGGGTGGTTGTTAGGATGTTGCTAGGTGAGTATTTAAACTGCCACAATCTAAGTGTTCTGGGTGTTTGCCAGGGTGTTTCTATGCAGTTGCTAAGGTGCCTGAAGAGGTTTTATTGTGTTACTATGTGGTTGCTAGGGTATTCTGAGCTGTTACTGTTCTGAGTGGTTGTTAGCTACATTGCTGTCCTGGGTCGTTGTAAGAGTGTTGCTAAGTGGTTCCTTAAACTGACTTAAATCAAAACAATAAGTTTCTAAGATATTCTGGTGATACAATTGTATCTTATAATAGCACCCTTCTTTAACAACAAGCTGCACGATTTGAGACATTGTTACCGTGCTGCAGCACAAATGGTTTAGACAAGTTGCAAACCAGAGTGTAATTCTTGGGGTTCAAGGTTTTGAAAGGCACCCCACTTTCTCTCTGTCGCCTCTGAGTAAGAGAGGAATGTTGTGTGAGTATCACTTGACCCCACTGACCTGCGGGTGACCCCAGCGACGTACAGGGCCTGCGGGAGGCCTGTGTTCTGATGGCTCTGAGACTCTTCTTTCACACAGTGAATGAGGAGAATGGGCCTCCCTCTTACAGGCTCCCCTGCCCATTCAACAGACTGAAGAGCTGCTAAATTAGGAATGCACGGTGAATAATGAACATGTTTAACCCTCACACTCCCAAACACACACACCTGAGAAAGACAATAGTGCATTCGTGTCTGATATATGCTTGTTACAGTAAAGTAGCTAGCTTAGCAACATGCTAACATTGAATTATACTCAAATCTGGTACACTTATAAACTAACTCGTAAAAGAACACAAATAGCAGTGTTCTCAAACACAACATATCTGAAACTGTAACCCATGTCTATCATTGTCAAAGACGGAGATGCTGTTTTATTTACTCAGATTACTCATTAATCTTCTCCATCCGAAGGCCTAAATGACAGCTTTTATGGACACATTTAACTTTCACACACCCATTCGGTCTCACGGCCCCGAGGCTTCTTGTATTCCAGTTTACACAACCCACACACTGTTGTTTATTTAGTGCCGGGCTTGTTAGTAGCCATTAAACTCATCTAAAATAAAAGTCAACATTGTCAAACCAGTAATAGGGTTGATTCGATCGCTTGTCTCATAAATAGAGAAACATTAATAGACTAATGCAATTACGTCATAGGCAAGGCTAAAGCGGCATGCTTAAGAAGGCAGTGCTGGTTTCATGCGATATTCTCGTCGAGATCTCATAAAGAGTTACTATATCTGGATATAACAATGCAGGCACGACAAGTGAGCTAACTGGAAATGGGCAAATGTGAGCAGTCTGATGGCCAACATATATAAATAAATAAAAACAAATAGGCGCTGATGTTGAGAGCATTTAACTTAAGCGCTAGATTAAAAGAATCCAAACGCGATCCCGTCAACAGCTGCTGAATTTTCCCCCTTCCTCCTAAACATAACAGGAGGTCAAACAATATGAAGGTTATCCGCGCCGTATCCAAATAAATTACGCTCGGGAGTGTGTCTCGCTGTCGTGTGGCGTCTTAATGATGCAAAGTTAACACACACTAAATAACAGTGCCTCCCAGCATTGACAGCCTCAGAAATAATTGACCAATATGTTGCAGGCTGAGATACAGTGGGCTGAGAATCCAATCGTGCAGCTGACAGAATGCATTGAGTATGCCACTAAATTCTGCATTATACACAAAGAACTGGCAGGTCATGGAGCTGACTCCTGTGAGCCATTATGTGATGCCATCAATGAGGCTAAATTACCTGCCTTTCCACAATATGCTCCAGTTAACTAATTTTCTGACAGCTCACTGTCTCACAAGAAAAGCACCGAATTCCCCAGCTGTCAGGTGCATGATGGACTATTCCTCTTTTATCATTCGCTGCCTCTTTTTGAAATGGCACCACTCGCAGCGGCCCCTTCAGCATGAATATATGTGGAGATCCCCGAAAAAATGCGCAAGCAATGAAGTAAACCGGATTATAAACTAAGCCCAGAATATGCATTAGCTTCTAATAGACGCGGGCCGCCCATGCCGAACGGAAAATGAGAAACCGCGAAATTACCGGTAATTTTGCCAATATTTGAAAAATTTACATACGAGGTGCGTTATAAATCACGGAATCGCTGCCTTTCAGGCCACAGATTCATCTTGCTGTTCTCCCTCTCTACCCCCCCCCAAAAAAACTAAACAAAAATCAACACCTCCACAATGAGGCCGTCGAAACCGAAATCCTCAGGTAGACAAAGTCGAGTTTTCAGAACATGAGCTCTGGCGACGAGAGCCCGGATCACAATGGCGAAGCCTTCCTTAAAGGGACACCGTATTACTAAACAATACCGCTCCTCCAAAAAAAGAACATTGTCTCCTTAAAGTTCACAATGCATGCCAACGTTTGTCTCTTTTGCATCTTCTTTCTTCGCCACACCGTGTGTGTGTTTCTTTACAAAGGTGGGCTATCATTATCTGAAGGATGACAGTAGGTGGAAACGCTATCTTTCATTACACACAGCATAAATAGTGTAATCTATCAGCTCTGTCAATCAGGATGATTGATTACAGGCTGTCAGAGAGGAGAGTGACATATTAGAAAAGTTTTGTTAACAATGCCTATTGCAAGTGGGGCCTGCCACAAAGGCAAGTGATTAATGTGTTGTCAGGCTGTAATCCCACACCGCTGGCTAATGAGGCAAGAATTTATCATCTTTACAGACTGGCAGATGTCAGAAGGAAAGGAATCCAAAGTGCTGGAAACAATATACTGTTTCTTACCGGGCCTGACGTGTCTGACAAGCTTTAAAAACCACAAAGAGCCCTTGTGTAAGCAAAAACTTGAATAGGGCAACTTTCGTTTTGGCATCTTCCTTGAATTCTGCAAGTCACCCGCTATTGCTGTAAAGAAAGGAAAGAGTTCCCATAACTTCAGGCCCTTTTGTCAGGCCAGTCAAAGTGTTGTTACAAAGAGCTTTGCCTTGACTTATTTTTACGCACTGTGTAAATCTATGTACTCAGTCCTCCTTAACCCATTAAAAACTCTGCTCGAGCAAAAACATAGGCATTAGAATAAAGAAGGGGAGGCGTAATGTGATCACGGCTGGCTGTTTTTAGATGCGGCGAATTTCAGTGGGAATCTGTTCTGGAGGCTTGCTTTGGGTACGAACGGCCCGTATAATAAGAGTTCCGGCTGTCTCTTTGGCTCCAGCTCTCTTGCATGTCTGAGATTCAGGGCCCCAACAGGGAGCCTGTGACACGGGGTGAGAAAAGCTCAAAGCCCCCTGGGATAGAAAAACACTCAATCTCTGTCAGGGCCACTTTCACTGCTGCCAAACACTGAATACAATTAACAGTTCTTTAACATTCAACGCGCTGGTACGTATGAATTGAGTTGAGTTGCTTGAGTTGCTTAAGTAAAAGTTTGAGGAAAAAATAAACCGATGTGAAATAATAATAATAATGCATTTTATTTAACGGCGCCTTTCAAAACACCCAAGGTCACCTCACAAACAGGCAAAGAATAAAATAAAAGTACAAATCACTGCACAAGACAAAAAACACAACAAACACTCAGCATATACAGATAAAATGCATTAAAGACTCAGTAGAGCATATTATAAAAAAGCCTGAGTAAAAAGATACGTCTTAAGACGTGTTTGAAAAGTCAGCAAGCGATCGCTGTTTCGGATAACTAAGGGAATGGAGTTCCATAGGCGGGGGGCAGCATAGCTAAAAGATCTCGCACCCACGGTAGTAAGTCGAATACGAGGTACCAAAAGAGAAATTGAAGATGAATAAGAACTGCTGTATTGTTGGTTGAGAGAGAAGAACGAAGACGGTTAAATTACTCGTCTCATAAATATAATATAACTAATATACAGTGGGGCTCAATAAACCACTTTTGACATATTTTTTTTTACTTTTTCCCCAGTTGGAAATAATAAAAATGGCAGAGAAGTGGATAAAAAAACACAAATTTGCGACCCTGCTTGTGAAAACCCAGCTAGTGATTTTTTGTTGATTTACTGTTTTTTTACATACATTTATTCTACATAATTTAAAGAACATTCTTAAGTCAAGTCAAGTCAACTTTATTTATATAGCGCTTTTTACAATTTTCATTGTTACAAAGCAGCTGTACATGAAACATATTGACTATAAGCAAAACATTAAAGTTATACAAGTAAATAAAAAAAGTGAACACACAGAATACAGACACGCACACAGGTTCATACACTCCGACATGCATAAAACACAACTCCGCACGCACAGAGCACAATATACACACGCACACACTAGCAAGCACGCACACACACACACACACACGCACGCACGCACGCACGCACGCACACACACACACACACACACACACACACAACGTGGTTATCTCAGAGAAGCACACATTTAAGATAAAAGAGAGAAACAGGTCAAATATTAAACGGACTATAAATTCCTATGGGGCAGTTTCCCGGACAGGACTTCAGCCTAGTTCCAGACTAACTAAAATGTTAGAGGTGTCTTGATCGCAAACAACTTGCATTGACATTTCTTAAAATACATCCATGCGACTGTGTTCTCAAGATGCTAATCAGTAATGTTTTGTTGTAAAGTACGTTTTTAAAAACAACTTAAGTATCCTAATTTAACTAAGGCCTAGTCCTGATATAGAATAATCCCTGTCCGGGAAACCGCCCCTATATGTAATAATAAATAAATTAAGCAGAATGTTACATTTTAAAGTTATATTAATAAATACGAAAACTTTCAATTCTAACGCTGATGTCAGCAGCCACCCCGGTCAGGCAAACAGTGCAAAACAGTATGCAAACGGTGGCGAGGAACCCAAAACTCCAATGGAGAAAAAAAAACCTCGGGAGAACCCAGGCCCAACCAGGGGAACCAGTTCCCCTCTGGCATAAACTGCAGCATCTCTACAAGCTCGACAGTGCTTGCACAACTAGGCTAAAAAACACACACTTAACATTAGGTTAAGATTAAAATCAACGAGAAATGAATGCATAACATCAAACTTCCATGTTCAGTATTTCAAAATTAGATTTTGAGACTTTAGCCTAAAGTTATATTAATAAACTAATGATACATGTTATCACAGCATGATTTGAAATTGTTCCCAAAAGCATCTTGAGTGCTTCAATGGAAACAAGAAAAGCTAATATATATATATATATATATATATATTTTTTTTTAAGTTAACCTGGTCAATGTCACAAATTTGCTTATTTCACCAATGATCAAATTTTTTTTCATTTATTTGCTTTGTGTTATTTAACATTAAAATTACTATAAAACGTAATTTTAAACACCACTGTACATTAAAGATATTACTGATGCATTTGAAAAAAAAAATGCTTTGCAGTCATGCAGTCTCCATCAGCATTTTCTCTTAATCAAAGTCTCCTTTTTTTCAGCAGATCAACTGAGCAGTAACATGCTATCAGTATGTCCCCATCCTAATGAAACACAAATTGAGTGTTACAATTGCAACATTAGCAGCACCGGCTTATTTGCATGTGTTTATAAATCACAATGACGCAATTAGCATTATATGATACAATCAGACGCAGGATTATTTCAAATATGCCTAATGATCTGGCTCTATCTCCGAGCTCTGGCACGGTCCTGAGCCGCGACACGCACGCACGCTGAGGTCTTTCAGAATAAACCATCTGTGTTTAATTAGGCTGGCAACATCTTACAATCATCAGAGGAAAACTGAAAAGTTAAACTGTAATTAAACTATGAGTGCTGGCGCTGTGGGACTTGTGTGTCTCTGTAATTGCAAAAACATCGTTGAATAAGTGTTGGAACTAAAGGAAAACAACAGCTCACTTAGTGCAAGCAGAACCGCGCCGTCCACTTCCACGGCGGAAACACGGAGCGCGCCTGTCAGTTGGCCAAATTCCAGCTAATAATCTTCATTTCATTATGACTTAGTGGTATCTGGTTTACGACAATTCCGTTACCAGATATAAGATCATTTATGAACCCTTATGTCTGCTTTTATTCTTCTGTGGCCACTATGAACTGTTATTGTATGGAAAAGAGCTGCATTAGGATTTATAAAAAAATCCACTTTTGCATTCCAGCACCACAAGGGTTTGGAACAACATGAAGGTGAATAATTTATGACAGAATTACAATTTTTGGTCCTTGAATAACAATGGTTATTTGTGTAAAGAATACTCTGCTTGTGTGCCAAGGTTTTTGTGAGTTGATGTCAATGACAGGCCCATTTTTTGCTCGGTGATGAAGTGTTGTTTAATGGGAAAACCAAAGCCCTGACAACATGTAAGTTCAATACTGTCATTTCTACAACAACTACATTCAGTCATATCGATGTTGAGCGAACGCTGAGGACAGATGGGAATATAAACGCTCAGCCGCTTTCCCTCACTTTCCATTAGGCAATGCAAATGGGAAACATCATTGTGACTGTTCAAACAAAACTCCTCAAAAACATCTGCTTGTTTTCAGGCCAATATTCGCAATATATCACTCGTGTAATAAGAGTGACGTGACATTGAGGTCATCAGGCCCTATCTCTCGGCTTTGTACGGGCTCGTAAATCAGTCGTGCAGCTATTACTAACAATTAACTGTGCTTTAAAGTTTTACAGTCTGTTTATGATGTGCAATGTCATCTGATTTATGTGGACACAATGAGTCACAGGCTCTAATTGCGGCTGTTTTTGCGGGCTGTGCCCTCACGACGACCTCCAGAAAACTCCAGCTGCCAGAGCGCTTTCAGCGGCTCGGTCCCCCTGCGGTTCGAACCCTGCTGCTGGACACCTCAGAGCCAGAAGGGAAATCTGTCCCAGCCCTCGTCCCGCTGGACCAATGAGGGCCAAATCCAAACCATCCCCAAGTGCTTTCTGACACATGGGGGAGACAGTGTTCTCATAATTATGGCTTTTCCAAACAGGAAGTACTGGGATGGGAAGATTGATTCCAGTGGTTCCCAATACGGCATGCTTCAAAGATTATTAACTTCTATAATCATAGTTATTTTAATCGAATGCTCTTTTTGTAGTTCATGCATAAGAGCATTCTATTATTTTAAGAAAACAAACAAGTCAATTGGAGTGACACGGCACCTGTAGACAGGTAAACCATTAAAGAAGTTTCCTTCTCATGTCTGAGCCAATCAAAGCACAGTAAGTCATATCAAAAGAAATACGCTTTGTATATTTCTCAAACTGTATGAAAACATTAAAGTGATAAAATCAAATTTCGTTCATCATTTACTCACCCTAATGTTCATTCAAACCTGTATGACTTACATTCTTCTGCAGAACACAAAAGAAGATATTTTGAAGAATGTTGGTAACCAAACAACATTAAACCCCATTGACTTCCATTGTATGGACACAAAACCACTGAAACTTTTCTCAAAATATCTTCTTTTGTGTTCCACAGAAGAAAGTAAGTCATAGCAGATATAAATAACATGACGGTGATTAAATGATGACAGAATTCAAATTTTGGGTCTCTTTAAAATGAACAGTGTACAAAGGATTCTTGTGCATATAGTCCCACTTGATATACTTTATTTTAGATGTGATGTGCATGTGATGAGAAAGTTGCACCCTGTTTGGTTTCAAAATTCACTGGAATTTAAAATATTCCTATTGCTGTTGAACAAGCTATCAAACAATTTAGTCCAATCGCTTTGTGTTTCAGTCTATGTGTGTTCTGGGATTGGAAAACCCTGTGATTTATTGGCTGTGTACATATCACAACAACAAAATAAACATCCACAAATAGGCCACATACACCTGTACACACATGCACAAACATCCATTTAACAGTGTCACCAAAGCTGATGACAATACATGCAATAAAACTTCCTCTTATCTCAAATGAGTTGGATTCAGATTCACACAACAAATTGAGTTAAATCCATCTAAGGAAAATAAAAGTAATGACTGTTTCCAAGCATTCGGTTTCACCAACTTGTGCTTCCTGTCGCAACTCTATGTTTATAGCTGTCTCTGAGGAAAGCTTTCTCTATAAAATGATTCAGCAAACACTGACGGTACATTGGTTCTCAGTGGCTGCTATTTATTATGTTTAAATGCTTCAGGGAACCCATAATTCTCCAGCAGGGAGATGAACACCGCAACACGTCGCATGAGGGATGACGAAAACAGCGAAAGAGAGAAAATGAAGTTCTCCGTCCGTGGCATTTTCCACAGAGCTTACACGCTGAAAAATGCAATAATCGCACGCTATCAAGAACCTCGCTGAGGTGGCTTGTCTTAGTTTGGCTCTTTTATTTCGCTGTCTTGATATGAGCGTCTCTGACGAGAGGCAGATTAATATGAAAAATGCAGAGAGGAGATCCACCTCATAACTTTCCTGGCTCTGCCAACACGGATTAAGGAGAGCCGCCGAGTCTGCGCGACTAGAACTGATGGGACCTTAGCACTGACTCGAACTGCTCCAGCTGGGTCGTCTGTTTTTCATTACTCAGGAGGAGGATGTGGGAGAAATCGTGTATTGTGGCGAGAAAATCAAGTCGAACGCTTTACCCAAGCATAATCTAGCTGACATTTCGGAACCATTATGCTCTTACGTAGCTACCAAACATTTCTGAGCGAGGAGATGCTTACTTTATCTTCAGGAATACTTTATTCTTGTTGTTTGCTTGTAAGATATTGTAAAATATTCTTTAGGTTTGAGAAATCTTATTCTGAGGCCTCAGGCTGAGCACTGTATACAAGTGTTTCGACGGGGTATCAAAGTTGTCTGTGTGTTTTGGTATATACAAAGTTTTCTCTACTGTGTAATTCCTCTTGAAAAATAAAGTTGGGGTTGGCATATAAAAAAGTTTTGCGTTATGAATGATTTGATGGTCTGTGGTGGAAAGTGACATTTTTTTCTTATTGGTCAAACATTTTGGAAGTGCATGATGAGTCATCATGCACAATGCACTAGACTAATATTCAGTTAGTACACCAATATAGAAATGAACTAAACGTTTTTAAGATAAAGCTATTTAGACTTTGGTGCACATAAATATTGAGCGCAGCCCAGCGACTCAATGTGGTCTCACGCCATCACGTTTCATGACCTCAGAGACCTCGCATCGTGGCATTCCTACATGCCCAATTTCTCCAAAAATTTCTCTCAACTGTGGCTTTGGGAAAGGAGATGGAAAAAATATATAAATACCCTCTGAATTTCCTTGTTTACTGCAGGTAGTTGTTTACACCCCCCATCCCTGGTCAGATCACTCCATTTCACCACTCTAGAAATCCAATAAAACACAGGCCCAATTATGCTGTCCTCATAACTACAGCTCACAAAAACGACCTCCCTCCCTTCCAGCAAAGCACACATCAGCCATGCAGAGACACCAGACAACAACAGCCAGACAGCTCATTTTCAACCACTTACATTAATATATAGTTGTAGGACCACCAGTGCATGTGGGGAGAAAAAAATCAATGCAGAAGAGAAAGAGATTTGCAACAGGCTGTAATAAATGTCACCTTGGGCTAAATTGCAAAGACACTAAACATTTCAACACATTCAGTAAGTGCAACGTCACTTTAGAACACAATAAAGTAAAAACTCTGGGATAGAAGTAAAAAAAGTGCTACAAACAATTTCTGTAGAGCTTTTTGCCTTTGCTCCTTGGGTGTAATTTGTGGAAAAGTTAAAAAGTTATAAATCCAAGTTGTAAGCATGCAAACATATATGTATTCCTTCTGATTCGCTAATAATGTTCTTTTTTTGTGCCATGTTTTAGTTTTTCATAACTATCATTTACCTATTCCCTTGCCTTTAGAATTAAACGTTACTTGGCAGCTGTGCTTAAAAAATGCCTGTGAAAACAAACAAACTGTGCTTTGAGGCTTTCACATAGGCTGCAAGTTATGATGTCAGGTCAAATCTAGTTATTACCTGCCCATCCGTCAATAACAACCTTTTTGCTAAGTCTGCATTACATTGAAACTGATTCAAAAGGTCAATGATAGCTTTCAATCCCACATTGACAACCATAATAAAACAACATTATAAATGGTGACATAAGAAAACGGTCTGTATGCATTTTAAATACCCGTAATGAAGAATAGAAAGAAAGCTTGCCAGAATACTTGAAAAGGCTTGAGCGACTAAACTACATTTCCCATCATGCTTTGTGGCAGCATGAGAATGTATCTGTAAAATGTCAGAAAGGTTTTTAAAAGCTATGTTTTAATAAATACAGAGGTAGTTCTGATTTTTGATTAAAACAATTTAGGTATGTAAAGCTCTGTCTCAAAAGATCAATTTTCTTATCACATGGCAGTGACACCATTACAAAAAACACAGAGATCACATTAATCAAACTTAAATTTGATTTTAGAGGTAAAATGTATAAGAAATTCTAACAAACATGTTTGATTAGCTTTAGCTTTACTTAGTACTACTAACAGGCCAACAGCGCAAGAATATAATTTGGATTTATAAAAGTGCAAAAGCCGAAAGTCTTGGGTAAAAGTGGGTAAGACGTAACGGGCAGGCACAAATGAGACATTCAATGACTTGCACAATGCTACAGCAGCATGCTGTCGTGTACGGGGCTCGGGTTTGATGGGAAATTTGGAAAGCAGGATGAGCTAATTACAGTCTGCGGTAACAACGCTAACCGAAGCATGTGTTTAAACGTAAGACACCCCAATGGAAGAACATAAATGCAAACACAAATAAGTAATTATGCCATCATCCTCCGCAGCCCGCGTTCGCACGTCGTGTAGCTCATTAATTGGTGACCTGCACTACTGGTCAGCAGACAATCGGTATGATGATGAAGCCAATTAGAAACAGAGAGTACACATGCCCCACAGAGCTTGTTATGGCTGCCACATCACGTCTCATCTGACTCAAAACAAACCATAGCCAAACGTTAGCGTGACAGCTTCCTCAACTAGAGACACGGCCAACTCTCCCTCTCTCTCTCTCTCTCTCTCTCTCTCTCTCATTCGCTAGGCCTTGAAGTTGTGTTTGGCTTTACAAATTTGACCATTTTAAAAATAAAAGAAATGCGATTAAAAACAAAAATGATTACTAACTGGTCAGTATCCTGTGATGGGAAATGACGCTGCCTTTATTGAATGCACATACAAAACATGATGTTAATTCCAACATGATCTGAGAATGTTCCAAATAATACTATGCTATATTTTTTGCATTTGATCTTAAGTGTATAATACATTTTCCAAAACTTATTTTGCTGTAAATTTCATGTTTAAATCCCTCTATTCCCTGTCCATAATTTATACACACAACTTTTGACATATTTTGCTGGGGTTTTTTTAACTGTGGTTGCCATTCCTCGTCAAAACAAATGAATGCCAGTGACTTATACTGCATACCATTTCTTACCCACACAAAAGTAGTTCACCGTCCAGGTGTAAATGCTACATAGCTGTTCATTGAGCATATCAGCTCAATGGTTTTCTGTTTACGTCCATAAATGTGATTAAAGCAGATTTCCTTTGGCAGCGTGATATTATGTTTTACTAGAAATTGTTGAATTCATTATTCACTTTCCTCTGCATTATTCTCGATTTCTAAACAGCCCATCCAGAAATGTCTTAACGTATTTGAGTGACTGGTTGCACAACACTTTCTTCTTTTCCATTTTCCAGTCCTCTTTCATTTTTATCCAACCAACAAAACATCCAAACTAAAAACATGCCCGGCTGAGGTTCAATCATCGCATGGGTTGAACTTCTTCTGTTTGTCACTTTAATGCCGAAACAAATCAAATCAAATCTTACTAAAGCCGTTTCTCCACACACCCTGGAGGAGAAGAGAAGGATAAAGAAGATGGAGATGCATTTGAAGTGCGGGACAGTGTGCAGTGTCTTCCTCAAAAGCCAGTATAGAGAACGAGAGAAATAATTGTGTGTGCTGTGGGTAATTAAGCGATGGTGACTGCTGTGAACGTGAACTGTCACTCCGATCCGGAGCGCTGTCACGCCACGCAACGCAAGAGCGATCGGACAGGCGCCGTCCACTTTGATCTGGGCTCATGCATAAGGAAAGAGGTCAGGTCTTGGTCATTAAAAGACCCTCCTCTAAACAGCCCAGCGAGACTGAAAGGCCACGTCTTCAAAGAGCTGCGTACAAGTAACCTCTTAAGAGCTTCTGACAATTTGCTACGAACAAACAATGGAGTCAAAGAGGGAGAGGGATGGATTAGTTTACGCTGCCTGACCTTTAAAGTTCTTATAATCATCTGTACAGAAAGGGGAGGGGGGTTACACGAATCATTTACAGGGTCAGGCTGTGTTGTTATTCATTGATCTTACATAATGTAAAGGCATTTCTCATTTGCTACCGAGTTACAAACTCAAGGAATATGCAGGACTATTCAAAATGTGAGCTACAGAGCGAGTTAATACTGATTATCTTAACCGTCTATTCATCCTTAAAGGTCTGCTTTCATACGTCACGTGGCCAGGACTTTGAAGTAAAATCAAAGAGCTTACTTGGTCATTTTTAGGCTTTACCACCTTCATGAAAGCTCCGCGTGCTTGGGCCTCTGACCGCTCCCACTGGGTCACTCTCCTGGTGTCCAGGAACTTCAGATTTGTCAGCTTATGTAGTACAAAGAACCTACAGATCGAATGAAGAAAGGCTGATTTTAGAGACTGACCCGCCAACATTACAGACTACATATGTAACATGTTAATGTTGTTTTGCGGCAAAGCTCACTGTTGTACAGTATAATTCAACTCACAATGTCCATTGCAATACAACAAACTACATCATGACATTACAACTATTTTACAGTTTACATTAGAAAAAAGGAAAAGAATGCATATTCTCATCGAAGTTAAAGTGATGGTTTTCCCAAAAAGGAAAATTCTGTCATCATTTCCTCTTGTCATTTAGAACCTCTATGATTTTCTTTCTTCCGCAGAGCACAAAAGAGGATATTTTGAAAAAAGTTGGTAACCGAACAGTGCCGCCACCCATTCACTTCTATTGCGTAGACACAAAACCAATGCAAGTCAATGGGTGCTGGTTATCTTAACATTTTTCAAACTATTTTCTTTTCTGTTCTGCGGAAGAAAGAAAACCATAGAGGTTCTAAATGACAAGAGGGTGAGTAAATGTTAAAAGAATTTTCATTTTGGGGGGAACTATCGCTTTTTTACGTTTTCCTACATTTTTTATGATTGTAATGATCAGAAAAAAACTATGGATTTGTACTACAAACAGACAGACAGAGAGTTCGTTTTTTTAAACAAAGAAAACGTATTATATAGAATTTTTGCTACAACAACTTTCTTTTAAAATGTGCTAAATTAACCGTGACAATATGTGTAAATAGGTAATCACCATCAAAACATTTAAAAATAAATACAACATACAATCAGATAAAATTACACATTGACAGAATGTGGCAAGCTGTCATTTGTGCAGCTTCACAGATATCTCTTTACGCTTTCACACACTCTGTCTTTCATTCAGCGGCAGAAAATGACGTGAGATAATAGCAGGAATACATAGATGACAACAGATTCTTTCACAGGCTGAAAGGAATGGAGGAAGAGGCATGTCAAGACTTCAAACAGAGAGTGAGATAGAGAGAAAGAGGTAGAGAGAGACAGACAGACAGAGAGTGAGAGAAAGAGTCAGAAAGAGAGAGAGAGAGAGAGAGAGAGAGAGAGAGAGAGTAAGTGGAGGGTGTGAACAGACGTGTATATGGGCAGTGACAGATCCTCATGCAAAAGCCAACAACAAACTGATGATGATGACAATGATGAAGCCCGATGGCGAACCCATGCTACATGTTTATTCCTGACAGATCACAGAGAACAGAATTCTACATTGATCCTGTTGAGATGAACTTGAACCGAAAGTAATGATCAAAACGTGGAGGATGTGTTTTCCATTACTCTATTTGCACAAAACACGCTGATGTATCTCTGCAAGCGTACAGCATTCCTATCTGTGCTGAATACACACTTATGGAAATGTTAACAATACGAGTAAAACAAAACATATTTTTTAAAAGTTTTCTTTATCTGAACAAAATGTGAGTGGTACTACGATGCTAAAGTGTTGTGGGTGGTTGCTAGGGCGTTGCTATGTGCTCAAAAGTCCTCACCCCCAAGTCTCTGATATTATGGTTTGGGTATCTCCTTGAATGTAAGCTTATGGGAATTCTTCACCCATTTTATTGTCCGGCAGGCAAAAATCTGCCATTAATGCACACCGAGTGCTAGGCTGAAATATTTACTAAATACTTCAGAGGTTTGTTCAAATCCCCAAATCCAAATATGAGCAATAGTAATAGTGTTTGTTTTAGCAAGCAACACTAATGAGTTTAAATAACAAAAATTCCTCTAGAGTAATGGGGAGCAGTCTGGTGTGGATATGCTTTGTTCACCGTTATGATTCAATTACAAACAAACACAATAACAGCGACTGTTTGCGGAAAACGTGCAGGTGTTTTCTTGATCGTTGTGAAATTGTTGCCGGCGTTCTACCAGATGGTTGGAGCAGCCCGGCCGCAAATGTTGCTCAAAGCACCCAGGGCGAAACTAGTCCTCAACTTTTTGATCTTCAGCAAACACACATTTTTAAGCCCACGCGCACGTCATGATGTCAGGAGACAGGCACGCAAACGCAGGCGGCGCTGGCTTGAGTGCATTCCAAAGAGACAGGACACACATCCTGTACTGCAGATGGCTGTCGCTGTGTCGAACACTGTACTACTTCAACCAAGAAAAAAACTCGAGCCCCCGAAGTAAACAATGATGAATGGCCTCGGCGACTGCTGTGAAATACAGCCGAGTGTACTTACGCCCGTTCATTTCATTTGACTAATTGAACAAGCGTAAAGAGAGGCGAGATATTTCACCGCGTTACTGAGCCGGCCATTTTTCTCGGGGCACGCTCTGAGAAACGCATAGCCCAGGGCCGGACCCCGCCTGACCCGAGCGCACGAGTAACCCGTCAGTCACGAAATCTGCATTACGCTGAAATTGATGTGTTACTATGTGACACGTTATGAATATTACATCACAAACACACAGCTGCTGTCAGTCAGAGAGGGAACGGGCATCCTGAGCACAAAGTGAAGCATGGGAGATGTTGCGAGAGAGCGGCGCCTTTCGGGTTCATCTGTATGGTAAATGATTCATACCGAACACAGTGTCAAGAAAAATGCACTTAGGTCTAAGGTAGACAAAAGAATGCGTTTCTCTCCCTCCCTTCTTCCTAGCGGCAGGTTTCATGTTGAAAACCTGACAAATGGTGGTAACATAGCGTGGCATTGCGCTCCCATAGGCCCGGGCTTGATAATGAATGCATCGTTTCATCTTGTAGGAAAGGATGGCAAACACTCATTTGTGGTTATCGCAATTCACACATGAAATCGATTTTGCAAGTCTACGAAATGGGGGAAAAAAATAGAAGCAGAGGTGAGTAGCTTTAAGAGGAGTGCGGTTATAGCCTGAAGTATCAGTCTTTACTTGTGCAACGTGATTTATGGTGTTGTGCAACAGCCGTTCATCCAAATAAAAGATTACTGAAAGTTGCAAAACTACACACTCCTGGGGTACCAATGTTTTTTTTTTTCCCATGAAGAAATAAACATATTAGTGACATGACATAAACAAAATAAATGCACGAATACCTAGAAAAAAAATCACTTTTGTTGCTCTGGGACATTAGAAATTTGAAATCTTGGAATAGCGTTTCATCATTTGCTGGCGCACAGAAATCTCAAAGCTTGTGTTGTGCATGTTATAATAAGTGTTCTGACCTGTATCTCTGATAATCGTCCTCGTCTTTATCCATGCTGACCAGCTGGTTGGGACAGGCCTCGTTTCCCAGAAGGCTGAGGTATTCCAGGGCCGGCGTCACTTCCATCAAATGCTCCAGCAGGGCCTCAATGTCTGTGAGGTGTCACAGGTCAAGGAATCTGGGCTGTTAATTACATCAGCATTTATTCTGCGCTCTCTCACGGCTCGGTCTATATCTCTGACAAATTTACCGAAACCATCCAAAGAAAAAACGAAGAAAAACAAATGTATTTACGAGGAATTTGGCATTTGCTGGAAGTTTGGCTGTTCTTTCCTCTCATTCCTCGTGCCATTTCCTAGGTGGCTTGGTGCAGAACATTAAAAACATTGACAAAATGATGGATGCCTCGTGGTAAAAACAGTTAGCGACTCCCTAAGCCATAGAACGCCCCCACTCCTCTTAGCCAACACCGGGAAACAAACAGCCACTTCACAGCAAATTCATCACTAATACATTCACTTCATCGGAAAATGGTGCCCAAAACGTGTCAAAATACAAGCGTGCTAATGCAGCACTTGAATTTCAATGGCGGCAGGCCACTACAGGATGTAAATAATTGCTCCATTAGCATGTACAGACCACTTCACAGCAGAATTCGGGTCTGAGTTGCTGACACACTGTCGGAGGAGAGCCGCTTGGAGAACGGAGCGACTCTGCGTCATTATTATGTAGATGGATACCATCCAGCGACAAACACCAGAGCATACATTTTTGTCAGACTAGCACATTACTTTTGCCATTTGTGCGTCTCATCACGGCACGCAAACTGAACTGAACACGTCTCAGTGATGTCATTGCAGACTGTCACCCAATTTAAACTCGAGTCTTCCAGCCTGACTTCAAACACACATACAGCATGCAATAGTGACACCGTTTGCTTAATAAACGGCTAATGCAAACACAAGGAAGGTCATGAGTTTACACACTAGTTACAGTAACAGTCAGTTATCATAACAGAGAGATTACTTGTCTATCTGGACTTTGTGGCGGTTTGCCGGACAGGGCTTAAGCCTAGTCCCAGACTAACTTTAATGTGAGAGGTGTCTTACACTGACATATCTTAAAATATATAAGTGCGATTGTTTTGTGTCAAGATGCACATCAGTTATGTTTTTTGTAAAGTATGTTTTTAAAACAATTTAAACATAATTTCTCATTTCTAATTCCTAATTTAAACTAATCCCTGTCCAGGAAACCGCCCCTTTATCTTTCAGCCATGGAACTGCATAGGAAGATTGTTTTCTCTGTCTTCCACTAGAGGTCACCATGGCACAAAACCAAGTGAGTTTATGAAGCAGCCCCATTAGGCAAAGGAGCTCAATTTAATACAATAACATCATTTAAAGAGCATTTAGAGAGATGGAGTGTGGCAAAAGAGAGATCCCACACTGAATCTCAAACAAGCAGACAGAAACTTTTCACTTACCGCGCGTCATCCCTTCTGGTAAAGCGTGAAGCGAAAAGCAAAGGATATTTGGTTCTTATTGAGCGTCAGGGTATGGAGTCGCGGTAACCTGGGCAACCGGAGGTCATTTCCGAGAAGATTGTTGTCCACAATCAGCTCTTCCAGTTGGCTGAACACTTTCAGGCCTGTCAGTGACCTGCAATGATAAGGCAAGAGAGGAAAAATGATATGGCCCTAAATCTGGGCAGCCATTATGTGCAGAAATAAATATTTCAGGCGGCCCCTTTCACAAGCCGGAATAGTTTGGGCTTGGGACTGTCAGGAAAGTGAATGATAAGAATTAGTGGCGGTGAGATCCCCTGGCATGGTGCGGCATCCTTCACACGCTGGCAGCATGAGTGATGAGGGTCACTCGTGAGTAGCCAGGATTCAAAACAAAAGCGCTTCAGAAATGCAGTGTGCGGGATGAATTTGTCAATGTCTTGTGCCTTCAGGCACCCAGCTTTGCCTGACCCTAACCCTCCATTCCCAAGATAAATAACTCTGTCACAGTTCACCTTCACTCCCCCAACACAAATTTAACTCGTCATCCATCATTTTCCCAGCGCAACTTTAATACCTTTGCCACAGACGGACTACAACTTCCGGAACTTCAATGATGAGTTCAAAACAACCACGTTTAGTTAGTTTAACATTTTTTTTGGCGCTTTATTTGCATCGTGACACTCAGAGCTGCGCACACACGTGCGGTCCCCCCAAGGACTTTTCCTCCGTCTGGGCCCTTTCCACGCCCCGCGCTGGCAGGAACATGATGGAGGGTGGTGCTCCGGGTAATGTCGGGGCCTTCCAAAGTTCATGCTGTGGAAGGTGCATAAAAGCCGGGTGTGTGTTTCTAATCCTTCAAATGGCAGAGGTTGACAGGCCTACAATGTTAATGTGCCCACCCTTAGTTAATTGACATTTAGGTTTGTCAGCCTTTGCCTTCAAAGAACGATCCAATGGTAAATGAGATGCGCTTTTTTCACAAGAGAAAAATAACACCTGCGCTTCGTAATCTTATGGATTTTGTTGTCATGAGATCTTTTGTGGTAGCACGGAAAATCCCACGGCAACTTAGAAAGTGCTCACGGGAGTAAATGTTGGTGTGCAGTCAGGTGAGTACTTCAGTTTCTTCAGGTGATACTCAATTACACGCGGACAAAGCTGTCTATATAGGCCTGTTGTCGGTTTTGTAAAACCTATCAGTTGTGTTATGCAAATACAATGCTTGTATTAAATAGTACATGACATAAACAACAGAGGCACTTCCTGTTTTTTTTATTATTGTATATTACAGAGATGAAAAATTCAGTCAAGATGTTCCAAACCTGTATAAATGAGAAAGATATTTGGAAGAAGGCTTATAACTAAACAATTCTTGGAGCCCATTGACTACCATATTAGGAAAAATGTATTTATAGTTTTTTGTTCTGTTGAACACAAAAGAAGATATTTTGTTATAACAGTTCTGCGGCACTTATGACTACCATTTTCATTTTTCTTACTATGGTAGTCAATGGTGGCCAATTGTCCAAATATATTTCTCTGTTTTCATCTGAACAAAGACATTTATACAGGTTTAGAACAAGTAGAGCGTGAGTAAGTCGTCCCTTTCACATTTTGTTTCAGTTCTGTAACGTTTGCGTAGCGTTAAAAAACTGAAAGAAGCAGTGCTTCTGGACCAGTCTTGTTTATGTCTTGCAAAATGGTCTATATACAGTACAGCAGCTAATGTAGCCAAGAACTTGTATTGTTGTATTTATGTTGCGAAACGGAGTAAAAAACTGCGTATACAGTAAAATCCCTAATCAGTTAATGAAAGCTTCCCCCACCTGTTTGCTTGTGCAAGATCTGGACGAGCATAATGTTATTAGCTGCTTAGTTAAGAGGCAGCAGAGCGTCACGGGGGGGTTGCTTATTAATTGTTGTTTTCGTGTCACTACTGCTGTGTGCAAAAGGTGATTTAATCAGTTAAATTCACAGCCAAGGGATTCAACCCTAATTTACCCGGTCCTGCAAAACACATTCTGCCTAAACATTTGTGCTGCCGCATTACATATAGCATCTGTACAGCGCAAAAGTTTCAATTTGCGTTGTTAACCGAATGATTAATTACCAGCGCGTTTAAAGGAACAGTTCACTCAAAAATACAAATGTCTGTAATTATTCACTCTACCTCATATTTTAAATATGTATGCTGTTATTTTGACCATGAAAAATAAAGAGGAAGGGTAAAGAATACTTTCCATGAAACGACGGCTTGTTGCGACCACAACTGTCAGGTCCTGAATTATATTTCACATTTCAAGTCCTCTGAAGCCACATGATAGCTTTGTGGGAGTAAAGAGAGTGAATTTAGGCCTTCATTTACTGATGTTTTATGCACTGTGTAGATCTCAAATCTCATTCTCTATTTCTGAACATAACAAGCACCACATTTCATCACGACACAAGTGAGAAGGCATTTGATATCAAATCTGAGACGACAATCAATCCAAAAGCAAATGTGGTGAGATTTCACCGCTTTGTTGGAAGGAAGTAACTTAAATTTCAGTCTGTTCCTCGTGGCTTTACATATCTTGGAACATAATGTATGAGTCACACACTTTTTGATCATTTAAAGGTGTTTTTCTGACCTTTTGAAAGACTTCATAACCTTGTATGAAAACATGAAAAATGATAGGATTTCAATTTATTTTTGGTTGAACTCTTAAAGGTCCAGTGTATGACATTTAGCTGCGTCTAGTGGCTCACTCCACCGCTCACCCCTTCCCATTCAAAGCACTATGGTGGCTGACACAGATGTCGTCACGATTTTGCTTCTTGGCCGAAGGAGATAACGTATTTATGAAACGCCCTCTGCAGAGCAGTTTGTCCGTTTAGGGATACAGTAGAAACAACATGGCGAACTCCATGTAAGGGGACCCGTGGTGTATGTAGATAGAAATAGCTCTTTCTAAGGTAATAAAAACATAACGCTTCATTATGTAAGGGCTTTATACACCTCTGAACACAATTATGTATATTCTATTGCATTTCTGTCAATAGATCCTCCAAAAAATGACACACTACTGTATGCATATAAAAAAATAAAAAGCTAAGCGCTTGGCACACACACTCTCTCAGGTAGGAACCACTCTGATTCGCACCTCGTCCCCATGGGGAATCCAAAACTGACTGCACATTTTCACTACCATCTTCAAAGTCACACCACAATGACAGAACAGCACAATGCAGGGAGTGGTGTCTGATTCAAAGCGAGAGGATGAGAAATGGGTTGAGAGGGAAAGATAGATTTAACAAGCCACACCGATGAACCCGCGGCTTGTTAAGATAATTATGATCAAGCTCATTGTCACAGTGAATATCTCAACATGTTTGTCTGTGCTGCATGGATTAGAGCATGGCCCGCAGAACAGGAGGTTTAGCCACGAAGCAACGTGATAATTAAACATCAGTAGTGTAAACAGAACATTAAACATCAAATATGAGGACAAACACATTTCTCATCACTGAATTCTGATTGAAACATGGTGCACGATAACCTTAACAAACGATACGCCTGTGAAATATTGACAGAAACAAGAGCTAGAATGAAAGAATGTCAAAAAAAGACATTATCACCAAAACATCACGTCTAGATTTGCAGACAGGGGGTCGCTGAAAGCAATCTGCACGTCTACTTCCAGACCGCCATGTAAATGCTTTTAAGCAACCTTTCAAAGCCAGGGCCTATAAAACAAATTACTATGCAGACTATCCTCAAAAGAAGCCAAACAAGAGGACACGAGTACAGACAATGACACAGAGAAGTCTTGACAGAGATGGATGGATCGATAGACAAATAATAATGCGGACATGCTGATTGATAAACTGCTGCTGACAACAGGGGGAAAAAACACTCCGTGATTATTGGTTGAAATGTCAGTCACTGCAGCCATTAGTCAGCCGGCATTCTCGGGTCACATGTCCAGGACGGCCAAAAGAGAGAGAAAGGGAGGAAAGACAAGTATTTGGTGATACACCTGCTTGGCCAACAGAACTGAAAGGGCCGTGAGTTAGCAAACACTGCTAACCGCAAGCTGTACGTTCTCACACACACACTCGCTGAGCGATGATGATCTAAGACACAGCGCTCGTTCAAACACACTCGCACTCCCTTTGTATTCCATGTCTGCGTTCCAGCATTGATCCCATTCAGCAAAAGCCTCCGTCTTTATGATATTCCCAGCTTTGATATTTCGCTTTCCTTTGGCCATTAATTCCCTTGTTTGCTCGCTGGTTTTAAAGGGCCTTTCACTTTCTAGCTCTCGTTCAGAGGCTCTGTGAGTCCCCAGTGTGTCTGATCCTGACAGAGCAGCTCTGATCATTCTTTGATATCAGAGCATCTCATATCCTCAGCTCCAATGTCACCCACGTGTCTAGAGTCAAAACCGTGTCTCAGTGAGGGCTAGCGGTATTGACAATAACCGTGATATAAAAACAGGGTTATCGGTATCCTGTTGATACTTGACACGACATTGTAAATCATTCGGCACCCATTTCAAATATCGCCTCACCAGACACAATGGTAATAAACTCTCTCTTTTTTGCCTCTCTATACTATTTAAAATCTGCTTCAATGACCAAAAAACTCCACAAAATAAACAAAAGTAAACATGAAGGTGACTGCTAGCATTATTCATGTATTTGAAAACACAGACATGTTGATAATATTGTTATTGTGAATTATTTTGGGGGTTTTAGTCCAAACTCATGTTCCAGTTTAATATTTCCACAGTTTCTGGTTTAAAAAAATGTACAGCTTTCATGTTTATGCGCGATTATATTTATTAAACGTCGCATTAACATCTCATTACATTTATGCGGCGTTTAAGGAATAGTTTATCTGAAAATTAAAATTCTCTCAAATCTGACTTCCTTTCAGTTAAACGCAACAAAGAATATATTAATACATGTTTTTATTATAATCCTGTCATGTTATCTTCTTACGTATATGGGGGTCCTGTGACTTCCCACACGTGTTTTGTCGGCATTACCGATGTGCCACCATATTTGAATGACCGTGCTCAACTGTACTGATTTCTAAATAAGCTCATTTTATTACTAGTTTTTACTTATGTATCCTTTTTTCTACAGAAGATTTTTATTGTCCAGCTGGAGTCCTTTGGACTACTAATAATGAATGGATGTGCTTTTTGGACCCTTGCCCATTTGACACCCGTATAAGAAGATAACATGACCGCATTTTAATCTAAAATTATTCATTTGTGTTCAATTTAAGAAATTAAGTTATAAATATCTGGGATGGCATGAGGATGATGCATACAGAACATATAGTACGAATAGATAGTAGTGACAGAAGTAAAGAGATGTAACTATGAAAAATATGGAAAACAAAGAAAACATGGTATCATAACACACTGACATCTCACGTCAGTCTCAAGTGTGACTCGGATAATACATACACACGGAAAGAGAATTCAAGAACAATGGCTGCCGGCACAGAGGAATATCTGTTTGGAAACGGTTTCCTGCGTGAGGAGGATTGGAATCAGACTTAGGCTTTGTTTTAAAGTTTGAGAGGAGATTTAACATCAAAGCTGTCTCCGGTGCAGGAAGAGTAATGTTTTTATTCCAAAGAGGCAGCACAGTCTTGAGAGTGACGGGCAAATTGACACGCTGTTCACAGGGCAAAAGATAAATGTTTGATGAATTGGCCAATCCGGTTGGAGTGATGGGCTTCATATGTGCATAATGGACTTGCAGCCTGGCAGTTGTGATTGCCTGCCAAGATAAGAAACTATAATGAATGAAAGAGAGGAGCGAGGCTGTAGAAACAGGGATTGTGCTGGTTTTAATCAACTTTTTTGTTTTTAAAAGTGGAAGTGAGGAAATGCAGATGGTGCTGCTAAGCGGCACACCGTCCATCAGAGGACATGACAAAAAATGTATCATCTCACAGAGAGATTATGTTTCTATTACAGTATGTTGAGAAGAACATTATCTATGTATCTATAGAAACACAAGTCCACACTTTTGTTTAGGTTTTCAAATAAAATCGTTTTTGATACTAGTTTTGCATGTAGCCAAGTAGCTTCCCTATAGTTAAACTACTTTAAATTAGTAAATTGTAACTTATTATCACTACTGGGGAAGATTCTCACAAACTATAACAAGTGTGAGCTGAACCTATATTATCTATATTATGTTTTCTGTGACCGATTAAATCCCCACACCTACCTATTGTGTCATTTTGCATTTTTTTAATCCACCTTACAACCTTGAATGTCATCTTGACAACAGATTCATCAGCTCCGGTAAGATCTATCTGCAACGCCCTGCAAAATGGGCTTTGATGCACACCCACTTTCAACCCGCATGCAATTGTGTTTTCAATATTCAAAAACATGATGGCTTTGGATGCTGCGGTGCTATAAATCTCCAGTTGGCAGTATTAGGCAGCCATTATCTGGCTTAATCTCAGCCCCTCCACCCCGCCCGACTTCAAACATGTCACCAGCCCTCGGGTGGCAGCAATTTACAGATCACATGTGTAAGGAAATGGGCTTCAGCTATGTTGCAATTTACTCGTGTTAAAGGCCCATGCAGCAGTCATCCTGCAGTTTTAATGGGGACGCACACTGCTTGGGTGATTTTCTTTCAATCTATAATGTACATTTTTGCTTTGATATTTACATGGATATTCAAAAACCTGCAGTGCAAAATTTGGCTCCATTTAGCAACACTATCATTAGGCCACACAATATTGCAAACACCACTTACATAAATAAGGAATAGTAGTTACGTGGTTGGCTAAATACACGTGTAGCTATGTGTACAAAGTAACACATGGGGTTGCATCAATGAAGTGCCATATTTTATTAGCTTCAAAATTTTAAGAAGAAAAACAAATAAGGTAATGATGTCATGATTTATTCAACCTTGTGATTCCAATATTGTAGTTTTTTATAAAACAAAAAGAACGCAGAATATCAAGCTCTAAAAAAAGTACCATAAAATACTCCACAGGTCTATATTGTATTTCATAGGAACCCAAATCATAATTTAGTGTTTGGAATTGGTCAAACTGCATTTGGCCTCAATGATGCATCATTTTTCAATTTACGAAAACAATGATTGTGGTTTGAGGATTATGATCGAGGAAAAAGTATCAGTCAAGCTTTTTTAGAGCTCAAAAGTATAAATCACTGTCGTCTTTCCTCATATGGAAGTAAGCGGTTTGGACATTCCGCCCTGACACCTCATTTTGCGTTTCATGGATGGAAGAAAATAATAGAGGGTCAGAACATCACGTGTGTGCATAAATGATGACAACGTTTTGGCTTTTAGGATGAACTATTTCTTTTAACCAACCTCGGGCTGGACCAGGCAGCGGCGTGTTGGGTTAGGGTGGGGTTGAGCCCGGTCGGACCAGGCGGGAGTTCAGCCAGAAGGACTAGGCCTAAGGATGAAACGCCTGGTGAATTATAGACTGCCTCTCAAGATTCACAGCTCTCAGTGGTAGGAGGTTAATATTCTCACATGTCATTAGGTCTGCTGGCTCGGCTGACGGCTCATTGAATCAGGCAGCAAATGATTTCCTCATGCGGCAAAGGACAGCACACTTCAAAGGGAGAGGGGCTGAGGTCAGAGCCGCTCCTCTGTGATTAATAGCCCAGGATCAGTCGAGGTTGGCTGTAAGGTAAGAATGTGACGGAGGTTTTTGACAGAGCTGACTCTTTAAGCTGGGTTTGACCCCCGGACCTGGCAAACTTTGTTTCCAGTGCCAAGTCTGACTGACCTGATGGGCTCTGTCAGGGTAACCTGGGCTCTGCAGACTTATGTGAAGCATGCTGAAACGATGTGTGTCCGATCACCTAGTGTTACGGAAGGTGATCGTCTAATCACTTACCATCAATCTAATCATGCAGAAATGTCTCAATTGAACTGCACCTCATTTAAAAGAAGAAAATGTGCTATTTTCCAATTTAGAAACATTTTATCCATGTTTAATATGCATAACTACAAGAAATGCATAAGGGTTGATTCTTGATTCTGAAAAGTGTAAATACTGGCTCGACCAATGGCGTTAATCTAGGGCGGAACTATCTGTTCATCCAACCAATGACAGCAAAGGAAACGTGTCAACACGGGCTCGACCAATAGGGGTGGCATCTGTTCGTCCAAGAAGGTTATTTTAGTTTACTAAAATTATTGAAAATAAAAAGGAAAAAATTGAAACAACTTTAAAGCACTAAAATATTTTAAAAAATATTATTAAAATGATAAAAAATTAGGTAATCTTATATAGCAACATAAAAATAAACAAATAATAAAATGACAAAAGCATATACCAAAATTGCTAAAACTTTAACTAAAATTAACATAAAAAATATTAAAAATGAAAGCTAATTTAAAATATTAATAAAACTAAATCAAACTAAAATCAAAACTATAATAACTCTGCAACCAGTGACAGTTAAAGTTGTTTTATAGAAATCTCATTATTCTATATTTTAATTTAGGTTAAATCACGGTCACAAAAGCTACGCACTTTCACTGAAAACACAAACAACATCACACTATGTAAGCAATATAACTACAGGAGCCCACATCAGAATCACTGAAATTACGTAAATGTAGGTGATTCTCACAAGATTAAAGCCAAAACAGAGGCAGGCACTTTATTTCGGAAGCACTGCAGCGTAACTTTATGTGGGTCTGCTCGACACCATCTCTCTTCATGCCTCATGGCCTCCCTGTCTCTGGTGCAACCCAGTTTCTTTTAAACGACACCACTGACTGATTATACCTCTCTGCACAAAACAAATGCATTCTCCCTTTGCTACCACTGCCCTGAAATCAATTCTATTCTTTACAGATGACACAGCAGTCATCTGCCATCACTTTTTATCTGCCAGGGAAATGTATCTTAAGGCGCTTTGCATGGAGATAAATGCCAAGCAAAATCAATGACTTCGAAAATGGGGTAACGTAAAAAAAAATGACAAACTACACTAAAATTGATGAATTACATTAATTCCTCTGTAGCGATTTGTTTCTGTTATTTGATTTTGTTGTTTATATTGGGCTGGATGATATGGCAGTGGTTTTGGACATGGCGATATTGAGTAGGGTTTGTCTGGTCATGTGATCTCAACATGTCAGCGTCCGTGAAGTGACCTGCTCCATTGAAAATTAAACTGCTTTTATTAGACTACTGATATGATTGGATTCTACATTATATCTCGTATACTTAATTAAATTCACAATTATTTGTATAGAGCTTTTTACAATGCACATTATTTCAAATCATTCATGTTTTAGTGCTGCCAGACATACCAGCAAGATGTAAACATTGGTCTAGAAGCATTCCCTGTTTCAGTTTTTATTAATTATGTGTGTGAAATAAAAATATAAAGTATTATATTTTTGTGAAGTGTTAAAAAACTGAAACAGGAAGTGCTTCTGTACCAGTATTGCAAAATGGTCTATAAGAGAATTTATATCAGAAACTACAGTTGCAAGATAGTATAAATAACAACATTTACAAAAGCAAAATTAATGTGCATTTTTAAGAAACAATGACGTGATAACCAAGATTACAAAATTTGTAAATATGAAACACATTTTACACAAAGGCACTATTAATTCATTTTTGTGTAATTATTTTTTTTTATCTCTGTAACCATTCTGTCAAAGGAAACTAACTGCACTTTAACAGCGATCCTCAGCTTTTCACAAGAGGCTAAAAAGAGCATAGCTTCTCTATAATATCTAGAGTTGAGTCAGTTGAACTGTCAAGCTGCAGCCATGTATGCTTGAGCATCTATCTAATAGCAAATAATCACTACCTTGCTGTCACTTCATGGCAAACGATCAATGACACTTGATGGATGACCCTGTCTGGGGCCTGCCCGTGGTCTGCATCACTCCCATCCCCGCTCACAACCACAAGAGACAGCCATGATTCCGTGCCTCATGGCCAACCACATATTCCTCAGAAAAAGCTTTCATTTTAGTCTCTCAAAGCCATCAACGAGGGGCTCTGGAAAGGAAAAAAATGTTATCTGAGCGACGGCCAGTAAGAAAAGAAATCGTCATTTTTCAATATCAGAGAGAAATGAAATCATCTGATGATCTAATTGGGAGGATTACGGTCCCCCACCTGCGCTGTCACTCTCTGGGGCCCCATTACAAGACCCTTATTAGTTTTTACTTGCCAGATTAAAATGCGAGCGCCGCAATCTTTGATCTCTCACTTGCTGACACAAATCCTTTCAAGCCCCAACATTTTCTGCTGGGTAATTAATGCTAATTAAAAGGTTTCAAGCAGTCAGTAAGCAGCGCTCTTCTCACTACCAAATTGCCATCAACTTCCCCCTATCTAACGGATCTGCACGTCATGCGCATTTCCTCTGTTTTAAACCGCATCTGCGCAAACAACAAATTATGAACAGAACGTGGGCAACTTCCCAGAGTGTTGGAGTATTTATATAGCAGCACTACCAAAATAAACTTTAAAACAGTTAAAACAGAAATTTCGCAGATCTCTAATTTATGGGCAAAATAAAGGAATGACGTAAGACAGCTTAATGTACGTTTGAAACACTTTGAAGCTATAACGGGATGTTTATATGCAACCACTTATAAATACAGCACATGTAATGCTGCTGAACATACAATGCGGCTTTAAAATTCGAAACCGACAAAGGAAAATCAGAGGTTTATCGTATCTATATTATATTCTCGCTCTTCTTAAGTAAGAGTGTACGCAAATAAATCTGGTAGTGATTAAATGAAGACCGGTTTGATTTAATTGCGAGTCGCTCTACATCGGCGGTGCTTTGAAACCACTTAAATGTATGAGCCACATCCACCCTGACTCCATCATCACTCACTTATTATGTTGTAATTAGCTGTCGCTCCGTCATATCATTATGTAGCTGGGTAAAGTGTCAGGTATGAAGACGTCTCCTCCTGACGAGCAAAGAGCAATATCATTACACAATGATACAAAATGATAATTACATTACTTCTGCATCAGTACCAGCCCTATGTGATAATTAGACACATATTCAAACCAATTAAATCCCTGATGCAGCCTGTTTTTCCTCTGTCAAACAGACAGTTTGACTTCTCTGACGCCCTGTCATGGGAAACTTTATTGGGCCTTGGAATAACCTGTGCATATAGGGACGCAAGACGGGGAGGTGAAAAGCGATCATCACCATTTTGGGGTGTGAATGTAAATTTGAACTAAACATACGTGTTGGAAAAATCTTTAAATTAAAGACATAGTTCACCCATAAATGACAATGCTGTTATCATATTTACTCATTAGAGACATCTGTGGTCACCATTCACTTTCAGAATTAGGGCCGTCAAACGATTAATCGCGATTAATCGCAACCAGAATAAACGTTTGTGTTTGTGTCTGTGTATTGTGCATATTAATTTTGTATTTATTAACACATACACGTTTACATATTTAGGAAACGATTACATGTATGTATTTATATTTACCAATCATTTAAATTATATATAATTATTCTTACATATACACATGTATGTGTATGTTTTTATACATACAAAATGTATATGTACAGTAAACAGACATATATTATGTAAACACTTTTACTAAACTTTTATTCTGGATGCGATTAATCGTGATTAATCGTTTTGCAGCCCTAATCAAAATGTTACATTTGGAATGACTGGCAAACGTCCCTTTAAATTGAATTTGAATTCCTTTTTAGTCCATTCATTTGTCAGTCTACAGTGGTTTCCTAAAGGTCAAAGTTCATTAATGATTATTGAAAATATTGTGGACGGTTAGTCAATGAGGCCACCACTGCAACAAATTGCATGAAAAGCAGCAGTATTTGCTATCCTATCTTTAGCTGTTCCTAGCTCACTCGGATCCAATAGGAAATGGGACGGTCGTTCTTTTCACTTGCGCCGAGACATTGGCATGACACTTTAAAAGAGGCGCATGATGGTCGATTTATGCAATATTAACTGATGTTCAGTTTGATGTAAGATTATTCTCACTCCCAGCCAATGCTTCATTACCTTAGAAAAGCAGAACTCATTAATGGAGGCAAGTCCAGTCAAATCTGGGCATAACTCTACAGAGGTGAACTGCTGTCAACATCATTAACCATCATCTCTCCAACTCGCTCCCTGACTTATGAAGTGTTCTTTATTGTGTAATGATCCAAATCTCTTACAAAATCGCCCTCTTCAAAGGGCCCCTGGGACGTACCACCCATGCAGTCTGCTGACACGATGAAGACAAAGATCAAATGAAGCTCGGTAATTAGGCACTTTCTTTATCTTACACTCGCCGGCTGTTTACTTCCAATTCCAGGTGACAGTCGGGAAGCTGTAAAGCGGCCGAAAGAAACGTGCAAACGCAGGAATAAGGTAAAAGGCTTTGATGTCTTTTGTCGTTCAAAAACGTTACCGGTTATGATGTCAGACAGCCAAGCTGGATAAACGTAATGTAAACACGGACCATGAGAGGCTTTGGGGGGTCACTTAAACAGCTCATAGATGAGTCATCTGACATACAAACATCAATTCACACTGAGCTACATACAGTAGGCCAGCCTGCATCAATGCCTCTTGAAATTCACCAGTTTTGTCATGACAGCCAACACAAACCAAGTTTATTCTCATTTCAAGTGAACTGGTGTAGTGTTGTAAATGTAGTTGGGATTGTATTTTCAAACCTTTCATGATTTTGTTGGTTGTTTTCAAAGAGGGCCTGTCACACAACCTGTCCAAGTCAACGTATGCCATTTTATCTACAGTACAATGAACAAATGTGAGCCTGTCTGTGAAATCCAAGCTGAAGGGACAGTTCGCCCAAAAATGCAAATTCTGTCTTCATTTACTCACCATCCAAATCTGAATGAATTTCTTTGTTCTGATGAACACAAAAAAGGATATTTTCAATTATGTAGGAAAGCTAACAGTTCTGGGTTCATCACTTTTAACTACCATTGTCATTTTTCCTACTATGGTAGTCAATGGTGGCCAAGAACTGTTTGGTTACAAATATCTTCTTTTGTGTTCAGCAGAACTTTATACAGATTTGGAACATCTCGAGGGCGAGTAAATGATGACAGAATTTTTAGTTTTGAGTGAACTGTTTCTTTAAAGTGTAAAAATTAGTAATCATTATAATAATCATGAAAAATAATGAGTCCCAGCCATAAAATTAGGAAAATAAGTGTTTATCGCTGTGAATGATAGATTATGTGATAGATTTTGAGATACAGAATTCACATTTTATAAAATGATAAATATGAAACTAGCAAATTTAATAATTAAAAAATACTCAAAGTAATGAGTTGATTTTATTGACACTATATTTTTTATATTGCACAAAAAATACTGAATGATGGCTTCCTTAACACTCATTTCAATTTTAACATGCTCTTACTCAGTTAATATTAAAGATATCAAGATTAAATTTTTACAGAATGTTCTTGTAAAAGGATTTTATGCTGAAAACAGTAAATCACAAACAAACACTTTAGATGGGTTTTCACAGACTGGGTCAAACATTTTATTTATGTAAGAGTCTGATTGCACGCGTTGCCTTTGAAATCAACAATAAACATTTAAAGTACAGATTAGTTGTATTTTATTACTTTTATTTTTCTTACCGATTGGTACAGACTGGTTTAGTGCATATCTGACTCATCTGCAAGTAAGAGTAATGATGGGGTCTACTGTTTTGTATGAGGCGATGACAAATTTGTCTGAGAGATGACCTCATTGGTCACAATGAAAGCTACTCTCGATCTTGTGTCAGGGAAAGCTTTTGTCTGTACAGACCTTTGTGTGTGTGTGTGTGTGTGTGTGTGTGTGTGTGCTGCAGGGGTGATGCTTCAGGACCTACAGTAAATCTTCTAACCATTTAGACAAACAAAAGGCCACAGTGGCAGGAAAAAAGACAAGGAAAAACAGATGAATAAGCAACATCAATTACCGGCAGTGTTGACCTGTGGTCCCCCACACCATGGTCGGCCCCTCACACCCAGGGGTGGCAGATTGAAGCTGACATTCCTGGAGTGAGAACAGTACGGCCTCTCAAGGCCCGTCCTCTGAGTGTGAACGGAGAGAGAGCGAGAGAGCCAGCAGTGGGAGCTATGAATGAAAAATCACGCATAATAGGTCCCCGCTTTCGTTTAAAGTGAAACAAAATGGCTCAATTTGAGCACTTAGCCTGTGGAAAATTGGCGGCGCTGACATAGGACGCGAACATGCGAGGGGACAAGCGAATCAGCCCTCTGATAAGTACACTATAAGGGGAACAAAGCTGATGTCCAACAGGCTTAACGGTGAACTCGAGAGGGATTGGGTCCCCCTCAAAAGGTTGCTTCAGTCTTCGCTTGCCCTCCAAAAAAGACCCTCGAACACCCGAGCTCCCCTCTGCCGCTTTGTGCGCGACCGGTAGCAAAATAAATACACAGCTCATATTTGTTGAACACACTGCGCTTTGTATCATCCCATTGGGATCTTAGCATGGGTAATAGAAGAGAGTAAATGCAGAGCGAAGCAGGAAGCTTATAAGCTAACAAGACTGGATTACAAAGATATTGTGTCCTTTTAAATGGCTTACAATTACATTACGGCCTGTTTTGCGACAGGGAAACTATATACATGTTTATGTGAGAGAACTGAGGGTAAACACACTTAGGGCTTATTAATCCTATCCAAGAAACTGATATAATAAAAATCCAAAGGTTTTATCTTTAATACTGTTATCATCTGGGGATGTGAATTCATTTAACTATATCTGACCCAACTGTGAGCTAAAACAACCCAGTCTTTTTTTAGTGTGAACAAAGACATAGAAAACACAACACAGACAGACAGACAGACAAGACAGATAATCATTCATCTATTCATAATGTATTTGACCCTTTTAAGAACAAAAGCTAGAGTTAAACAAAGTAAAGCCTAATACACAAGTAACTAAGAGCAATAAAACGTGCTGCACAATAAAGCACACTATAGTGCTAAACTTGCACAATCTGATCTGTTTTATTGACCAACCACACACACACACAGTCTCTATAGTAACAACACAGACACAAGGGTGCAAGGGGACATTTAGGAACACTGCCCAAGGGACTGTTTAACACAATGGAGGAAAGGGTTGAACAATAACACCAACCTGCACAATAGACAGCAAAACCAGTGAAAGCACTTTACAAAGAACCCTGGTTTCATACTAAACATGACTGATCATCAAAACACAAACTGAACATATTATTTCAATATAAGAGCGGATTAAAATCATGTCATGTGCACTATTTGAAATGTACTATACTTACCTTCAAAAAAAAAAAAAAGCGATGCAAAGCAATGTTTTTGTGAATCCCAAAAAGTGAAAAAATATCATTTAATCACATTTATTGTACACGGCACACATTATCTGCGATTCAGCAAACACAATATTTCTGTGGTTATTCGCAGATTTTAACAGCAATCTCGCTGTATTCTGTGAATCAGTCATTATATCACAGGAGATGGTGTCATTCAAGAGAAAACATCTTTGATATGAAATAAGATGGAGTCAGAGCTATCATAAAAAATTTGACCTTTCTAAGAGCTCTACACACTTCTCTAATCTGACTGGCTCCTTTTTTCAAACAATAGAAGTCTTTAAGGGGCTGCAGCTATCAGCACAGCTCAAATAGGTCTATAATAGAGCCCTATCATCTTTGCAAATGGAAATCCAGTCAATGGAGTAGATGGGAATCATTTTCATCTCGTTGACGTGCAGTACAACTGAGAGTTTCGTGGAGGAGACACGAGCCTACAGGTCAATTTCCATGTCACCGCTGTCTGGTTTTTTTTAAAACACAGCTTTGAAGTTCAATTTTATGCAGTGCTCAGGTGAAGTGATTCATTATAGGCATTTTTGCACCTATGAGATTATAATATCTACATCAAATATTTTTATAGAAAAACCATGGGCTGTCTATGTACATTGATAACATATTTATGTAGTATACACAGGGGTCAGAATACAGTAAAATTCAATGAGTCAAAAATGAAGAACGGCAATTGGGATGATATCAAAATATGTACTTTTTTATATGAAATGTTGTGTTTTAGTAAATAATGTGCACTGGTGAATCATGCAGAAGAGCAGGAAGATATATTTAAGAAAATAGGGTGATACAAAAATGGCAATTACCCATTAACGGCTCAACTACTCGCACATAAATGTGAGTACTGAGAAACCAAATTAATGCATTTGCAGCCATATTTAGTAAATCTCATTAGCCTGTCATATGATAAGCATTGAAATCCAATCGTTTGGCTAACTAAGAAAACATAAATATATTTCCATGGCCAGCGACATCCCTTGAAATGTTTTCTCAATACCCTACTCTGCGTCTCTACTATAAGCTTTGATTAAATAGAAAAGGCAATGATCTTTCACAAGCCGCATTTACGAATCTCCTAAAATGGATTCCGCAGAGAAACGCGGGGAAGAGTAAAATGTGAAATGACACAAGACAAGAAATCTACCCCCCCACCCCTTTCCTCTCTCGCATCCTCCGAAATGTAAATGCATTCTTGCTCGGTTCAAGCCATAAAATACTGCCCTTGAAATATTGAGTGACAGAAGGAATTATGGGTTATTGTACTGTCAAAATGCAAGACAGCTGTATGATGGGATACTGTGTTATTTAGACAATCAGAAACTTAAGAGGCAAAGTGACACATGCCCTCCCCCCACCACCCCTCTCTCTTTCTCAAAAATTCCTCCCTCTCTCTCTCTCTCTCTCTCTCTCTGACAAGCCTGGTGATCACTGCCAGACAGAGAATGCTCTTGAAACACAAAGACAACAAATAGCAGGAAAGGTAAAGATACTCTTCCTCCATATGTAGTGTTGTCCACTTGATAAGCACTACACCTGTTTCCAGAGAGCTGCATTAACTTTATATGGGCATGTTTATACAATCTGGATATGGAAGTGCTTGGTGCAACAAATGGACTTTGTCTACAGCTTTGTCTGATTCTGTACAAAGCAGGTGGGACTAATGCACATACATTACATCAGGCTTTGAATGGCCGCAAACACATGACCCATCACCACTCTAAAAAAAAAAATGGTGCGATATGGCACTAAAAGTGGTTCTTGGCTCGTAATCATAGGGGAAACACTTTTAGTGCTATAGCACCATATCTTGGTGCTTCAGTGGTTCTTCGGAGGTTCTTTGGGGTGACAGAGGTGCTATGAAGCACCGTTTCCATATAAAGAACCTGTTAAGCCCCTGTATGGTTCTTTAGCGTTTCTATTTAGCACCTCAGTCGTCCCAAAGAACCGCTGAAGAACCACTGAAGGACCAAAATATGGTTCTACATAGCACTAAAAGTGGTCCCCCTATGATTACAAGCCAAGAACCACTTTTAGTTCTATATAGCACTATTTTTTTTTAGAGTGTGGGATCTCATCACAACTGGACAGCATTACATGCAAACCTAAAAAATGTCAGAAACACAAAGCTAAACTGTCTAATTCACCCACCTGTCAATCATCCACAACACTAAAGCATTATACATGCATCTTTAAACTAGACTAAACGGCATCCTTACTTTTATGAAATCCAATCACAAGTGGTCACATCAAACACATTTGAGATGCATATAAATATTAGGTGCAAAATAGGGTCACAATGAAGCGTTAACAATAAACACATGGATTAAAGATGCACGCTTTAAATGTATTCATTTATTTTGTCACCGAAGCAATTAGTAGAATTGGCATCCGAGCAAACAACCAACAGGCAGAACATAAGATAATGACATCCATTTCTCCACATGCAAAATAAAGAAACAAATCATGAATAAAGCCATTTTTCAAGTTGATAATTGAATTCAATGAAAGTTACATTGTCTGATTTGTCACATTTCAAACCCAGTGACAAGTAATTATCATTACATGTTGAAAAGACATTCATTACCACAATAAGCATCTGCAGGCTTACTAAATAATGACAAGAAGTGCCTCCGTTTTGTTTGATTTGCTAACATTTGTGTTTTTGTTTTTTGTTCCCCAAATACTAATTTGCTTTGTCCTGCAATTATAGAATATGCCCACACTACATTACACAACCAACTCACAAGTGCACTTTTATTTCAGTCATTGGAAACCAAATCAGATGTATAAAGTGGGAAAGTAGAACAATCCCTACCAGTTTTTCAGTTGAAAGTTTTCCGTTGAGCGCTGAGTGACATTGAACACGCAGAATGAGCCTTGCAAAGGTTTGAACCAGCAGGGTCATGTGAGCGAAGATTGAAACTGGCAGTTTGGAGGAAGCATCTTATAGGTTTGATGAACGAGTGACAGTTTCACACTATAGCTGTAAACACCAGCGTTGCATTGGAAGGCCTCTGCTCCTCATCACCCATCAAAACACGTGTCCTGCAGAAAATGCTGGGCTGTTTGACTTCAGCGAATGGACTGAATAATCGAATGGCCTTTGGCAAGATAAAATCTTCAAACAACACTTCTAATTTAGCTTGGATTTACTTAGAAGCTTGTTTTTTACTCTTTTTTTATCGGCCTTGATGACATATTGATCTGTCTCTCCAGAATTACACGCTATAATATAATTGGCTTAATATCAACAAAAATACATATTATTTAAAACAAAATCATTTTCAGTATTAACAGGCACTATGGATGAAACAACAGCTCAATGTTGCTGAAAAAATGCTTTATAGCAGTATTCAAGCACAAATCGATGATAGCTGCTGGGTTTGACATACAAACTGTGAGAACTCAAGATTGCGGGTCATTCCCCATTAGGTTTTGGCAAAGAGAGCTCTTCTACTCCAATTGATGGATTTACTGCATCTAAAAATGACCCAAAGGCTGGAAAGATGAACAAAGGGTCCAAAAACAAGCACGAAATCTTGAATCTGGATTTACATGTTGACTTCCCAAGGTGGCGACTTTTATGATTGTGTGCACAGCTTTTGCGTACGGTGTCCCTAACAGTAAGATTGAATTAACTAAGAGTTTTTTTTATTTGTTTATGTGCTTTACATGTTTTAAATGGGTTAAAGGTCCAGTGTATGAAATTTAGCAGCATCTAGTGGTGACGGCTCACACCACCCCTCCACCAGTGTGTACAGAAATAATAATATAGGCTGTGAAGGTTAAAGACTCTCACATGGTGTTGGGCTTTTATTTCACCCAGCAACTGACTTGTAATAGTGCAGTCCAAAAGTTAAGCACCCTCTATTGTGTAAAATGGGGGCCATATTTGTACTCTGTGAAAGCTAAGATTAAAAGGCACAGTCACAGTCCCAAAAAAAAGAAAAGAAATCTGTCTGCCTGATACGGATGGTGAAAAACTTTGGTAAAATGTGCAGGTTAGTACTGCACAGCCAGCGTCTCTCTCTCCCTCCCTCCCTTCCTCCCTCTCTCTCTCTCTCTCTCTCTCTCTGTTCTGCAGTGCTGTGTCCTGACCTTGCTGCTTCCATGCCCCATCCATCTTGGGCTGCTTAGCCATTTCGCTGGCTTCATACTGCGCAGATTAACACAATTCATCACCACAATCATCCTCGATTCATCACCCTTTCCAATGAATGTTTTGACATCCAGTTAATTTTCTGCTGATGATTTATCAAATTATAATTACCATGCTCTGAAGGGCTCATTTATTATGTTGATACATGATAATGACGCCAAAGTGGATTGAATTTTAAGTAAGTTCTCTGCGATTATAACATATGCGTTATTGTGAATAATGTTATGCGATTTCGTTTCTTACAGCCCGGAAACTCCTGGGACTTTCCTAATGTTATAATAAGCAACGTGAGGAGGGAAAAAGGGTCTGGTTGCTAATTCAATTTTTTTCTGAACAAATTGTTTGGCTGGGTGAGCAGGGGGCATGAAAAAGTTCAATTAAATCCAAAGCTCCCATCTAAGATGCTCAGTAATTAAAGAGGCTGCTAATTCAATCACGCTGTCAGACTGCGGCCCAGTGCGTTACACTCTTTCTTAATAGGTTATAGGTTATTTTGCACATACTGCCCACATAGGCACTTCATTAGCCTCCTTCTTTACAATTCACTCCGCTCGTACCCTCATTATTATCCCACTTTATTAAAATCCAATGGCCGCCTATCGGTTTCTATTACTGAAAAGCTTTGCGGCTTAATGCACTGGGTTACTTTTAAGGGCATTTCTCTAACTTGTGTGCATGTAGTTAGACACAACAAATAGCCACTTGTATAAACTTAATCTGTTATTGCACAGATTTAGAATTACACACTTTAGAGATTACTACTTTCGCACAAATTACCGTGGTAACCATTGTTTTTAATCAAGTTAATACTGTAGTTATGTTTAATCACGGTAAATAGTTATAGGCCATTTGTCAGATAAAGTAAGAAGCTAGAATCTTTCTGTCATGTGATTGCATTTTATTTTTTATAACAGTGGTGGATAATATCAAGTTATTACAGATTTCATTGTAGTATAGCAATACTATAGCATACTGTATTAACTACAGTAAAACTGTAATTGCTTTAGAAATTTTGGTAAGGATATTGCTATTTTTATTTAGTAAGGATAGTGCTATCAAAAAAGCTATGAAAACACTTAAGATTAAAATTTGAATTCAATAAATTTTAGATGTCCAAATGTTATTTTTCCCAATCAAACCAATCTAAAGAATTTGGAACATGCACTACAACACACATATGTCCAAAGCTGTGTATTTTGCCTGTAAAACACACTTTGTGAACCGAGCGCCCCCCCCAAACAGGAAATAGTTTAGGTGCATGAGCACAGCTGCAAAAAAGTCGAAATGTTATTTAAGACTGAGCCCAACTTTGACTTCTGCGAGAGCTGTAAATAATCCAGTGTCTTTACACAACTTCACATTTTTGCACAGAATTAATACACAACAGCCCTATCATCTCATACACAGACCCTAGAAATAGAAACGCCTCTTAACCATGAGAGCAGCCGAGGTCCGGTTGCAGAAGCATCGGATCCGGAGTTACTCTGGCATCCGAGTAGGTGTGAAAGGTTATTGAATGCAGAAGAATTCTCCTGGCGGCGCGAGGCATTGTTTACAGCTATCTGTTTTTATTTTTGACTCTTTGCCCTTGGGCTGGGGCCCATAAACAGCACTATCCCCGCGCCCCGGCGGCATCTCGCCTTGTAATTGTGAGTCCCTCTTGGACGTCCCAAAAGTGAAAGATGTGTCTGGTAAGTGAGAGAGGTCAAACATGAGCATGGAAATTTATTACATGCACTGCAACCAGATGGAGGCAGCCCATCTATCAAGCCGAGCTGTCACCCCGGTCACAAACGTTTCCCATAAAGAGGCTCCCTCTCTCGCTCTGGAAGCGGGAAGTCCGCTAGCCCGCGCTCGCGTGTTTACAGGAACGGAGCCCTCGGTAGCACAACAGCGCCCTTGTTTAATCATCTCCCGGCTCCTCTCGCTGCCGCGGCTATTTTTAAACTTTACTTTTATCAATACTTTGGCGGCAGCTCCGGGAGATATTAAAAGCGTTGTGGGGAGCAGGGGAAGGGCGTTTCTGACACTTGCTCCCTCATTCGTCAGAGCCTCACAGGCCCGTCGGTGACAATGAAAAGATTTCACAATACTGCGCTGCAGAAACTCATTCTCCCCCTCATCCATCATGCTCAACCTGCTAGCCGTTCCACTGACCTAATCTGTAATGCCTGGCTGCTCGCTGGAGACTTCTTAAAGGCACCCTTCATTAATGGAGCTAACCCAACCACAGGCCCCTGCAGGAGGCACAGGGACAGCTTGCTATCTGACACTACCGCTGCTCTAAATGCTTCAAATGTGCCTCAAACATCAAGGACTGCACACTGTTATTTTACTTTGCGAGCAGGTAATACGTTTACCTGGAGCGGGATGGCGAGAGACAGTTGCCTCAGAAGATGACAAAAGCGGCTCGGAATGAAGGCGTGAAACTGCTCAAACTTCATGTCCTTAACTCATTCCAAAACCTTTGGCTTTAATGGCTGATTTTTATGTTACATATAAGAGACAAGTATATGTAAGATTTATTGTCCAATAAAACGGTAGCCCGGTAATACCAAACTCTGCTACTTCGCTTTGCCTCGTAGACAGAGTCTGGAAGGGCATAATTGACAAGCGTTTACTTTCTCGTGGTGGGGGGGGGGGCGCTTGTCTGAAGTTTAAAAACATTGGTGTACCCGTAAGCCAATCACATAACGTTTGGTTATGACGTATGTTATGCGCCGGCTCAGCCACCTCGAACTTCCTCTGTAAACACAGGTATGCGGCGAAAACAAAACCATGGAGCGAAATACCGGAGTGAAGATGGCTGTGAACGACTTTTGCAGATTATGTGAAGTAAATCTACGCATCCACGGTATAATTAGTGCATCTAAACTCATATTTGACAGTAGAGACGAACAAGAAAATATTTGCAGCCAACTGTCAAAGTTAGGATTAGTTCTGTTAAACACGGCAGCTCTTCGTTCATTTCGAGTCTGTCAGAAATGCTGCAACTTAATTGCAAGATTACAGCATGACATGGCAATATTCAAGGACTGGAAAAGAAAGGAGACACTGGCCTGTCAAAAGGGTGCCAGTTCGAGCTCGACAGATAAAAGAGACCGAGATACATCCTCTAAAAATTGAAAGTTATCAATCTCCCAAAATGTATTGATATCATAGCGCAATGAAATGTCTTGTTGGCGTGAGAACATTAACACTGTATTGTGAGGTAAAATATCACAATACCTTGAAATATTGATTATTTCCCCCACCCCGTGGTAACACCGTGGTGCTATCAAACCTGTTTGTTTGAGCGTCTTGGCTTGCTAACATAGCAACACTGGCTCAACCAATAGTGGGGGCTGAGGGCAGTGTTTAGGAATCTGACAAATTTGTGTACACCTTATTCCTTTCCCAACATAAAAAAACAATAATACAAACTAGAGCTTTCACAATATCCTGTTTTCACTTTGCGGTTATTGTGATCAAATAACTCACGGTACCGATATTACCATGATATATATTTTTATGCTTCTTTAAAAGAACAAACAATGCTATAAATGTATCATTCATTTTGTGTTTTCTCCATTTTTGGAAAACAAATCACAAATTTGAGTGTATCATGTGTAGAATTGACACGATATTGATCATCATGGTTTTTAATATCACGGTTATTGCCGATACCTAAATACTGTGACACCCCTAATGCAAACCAACAATCCCAAACTGCATCACATTCCCGCACACTGCAGATAGACGTGTAAACCGCAATCAGGTTTCTGCCACGCGCCTGCGCGTTTGAGGTTAAGAGGTGGAAGGAGAGAGGTTTGTTCAACTCAGCTCTACAGTAATTCTCCACCTCGCTGGCCATTGGTGCTGGACTAGTGAGTGTTAGTTAACACACAGAAGGACAGAAGCAGCGAGCGCTCTCTGACCCAGGACCAGCTATTATAGAATCGTATTCCCCAATCCCCAGACCAGTTCTGGCTGCCAGATTTCCAGCTCTCTAACTGTGCTGTCTTCTACATCTGTTCAGCCTGCCTAATGTGACCTGTCTCTTTAGCTAGTCTCTGCAGGCTGGCATAGACGAGGAAAAAAAACATATTCCTGTGGTTTAAGGGTTTCAATTCATCAATCATGTGGAGACAAATACGGTAAAGAAAACTCTTTGTGGAGGTCACGTTCAAGTGGATGTTTTTTTTTTATGTAGTAAAATACTTTCTTGTATAACAGTTGGATGTAAGTGGAATAAGTGGGATGGTTTTCTTGAGCTTTCAAGTCATGGCTCTGTTTGAGAGCTGTGGCGTCACCACCACAACGTCTGCAATAACCAATAGCATGGCTTTGGGGTGGGCTTATTCATTCATTAAAAATGGAAGACATATATATATATTTGAAAGTAGTGATGTTTGCTGAAGAATGATATTCACCCAAAAATGAAAATTCTGTCATCATTTACTCACCCTCTTGTCATTTCAAACCTGTATGACTTTCTTTCTTCTGCAGAACACAAAAGAAGATATTTTGAAGAAAGTTGGTAACTGAACAGCACTAGCTCCCATTAACTTCTATTATATGGACACAAAACCAATGCAAGAGCCAGTTAACAACATTCTTTAAAATATTATTTTTTGTGTTTAATAAAGAAATAATTAATAACTTTCCTAATAAAGAAAGGTTTGAAATGACAAGAGGGTGAGTAAATGGTGACAGAATTTTAATTTTTGGGTGAACTATCACTTTAAAAGTAGCCCTAACAGCCGTTGCATTAAATTTTTTATAAAAACAATGTTGTCATTGTTGGCCAATGGCTAAAAATGACAAACATCGCCTTTGCAAAAATTTTAAATTCAGCATTCACTAATACACCTTATTACACAGCTCATTTGAATGCTTGATTCTGATTGGCCAGTCGCGACATTCCAAGGGTTGTTATTTTCAAATAACAACCGCTCAAAACTAATAACGCCCTGTAACCCGGATGCTGCAAATCATTTTGAGAGGGGCAGTTTAATATTACAAAAAATATGTCTTTTAATAACATGACATTATATTTACAAAAGATTAAACCAATTTGCCTGTTCGTGACGTTTGAACGTCGTTTCTTAATTTAAAACCGAAACTAAATGGCTTTTCCTCGCGGAAGGTCTGCATTCGGTAAAAAAAAGCTAATAAAATATTTCAAATTCACATTTCGCGTCCAGTTTTTTTCTCATGTGGCAAGTAGCCGTGTAATAAGCGGGATAATGTACAAGCAGCCGGCTGTTATCGCGAAATAAGCCCCTTCAGTGTGATACACTGTCGGGGCTTATTTCTGCGATAACAGCCGGCTGCCTGTACATTATCCCTTACTTAAAATCAAAAATGTGTAATTGTGTAATTGTAACATTAGTTAATGCACACAGAACAACATGTAACATGAATAATTGTATTGACGTTAACTAACATTAAAGGCGGGGTGTCCGTTTTCTCATAGCCGTTGTTGATGTTCAAATCACCAAAACAGACACACCCCTACACCCAGCTTTAGCTTTCGGCTCGACTAATGTCCGTCCTGTGCACTGTGCACCTTACTGCTGATTGGCTACAAGGTTGTTATGGTACTCGGACCGACTTTGTCTAAACAAGCGTAATTCGTAAATCGGACACCCCGCCTTTAATAGGGATTAAAAAAGAACAAAAAAACATATTGCTCATTCTTGTTATGTTAGTTAATGTCAACAAATACACTTAATGTAAAGTGTCACTAAAATTGCAGGTTGCTAAACACACTGATCTTTACATGGATTGAAGCCAGTGGCATTTCACGTGAAATTGTACCCAAAATCATTATTATAAGCTCTAATAACTGTAATGGATATAATTTGTTTGTTTTAAACCAAAAAGACTTTAATTTCATTGTATTTCAGCTTTAACACTGCTTATCTGTGACAGCACTGTTTTTTTCTATTGCATAGTACTAGTCGACTGAGCTGCAGAGCCGCCAGCGAAAATATTTTGCCCTGGAATAATCTATTCTAAGACAGACAAGGTGAAATGTGTTTACACTGATTAAAACGCTCATGACCATGTCTCTTCTCACCATCTGCTGATTGAGCAGACTTCTGTGTTTCCAGTTAGTATTGATCATTGCATCATTCACAAGACCGGGCCGAGGTTACCAAAGGTTCAGCAAACAGCCAGTGGACAGGAGCAACGCCAGAAACAACTCTCTCTTAAGTTTCTGGAGCGTGGCCTGTACCCTTCTCTTCTCACAGAGAGCCACAGAGGACCTTCTTCTGCCCGGTACACAGCCACGGGCTCAGCTCACTCGGCTACAAATGGCCTTTTGCAGCCTAACCAGTTGCCAGCACGCCCGAGGCTGCAAACCACCCACGCTTTAGCACGGACCTCAGCGCTGACCATACACACAGTGCACCACAGCCGCCCCTTCTGAGAAACAGACCACACACACTAACAGATTAATACTTCTCCCAGCCAACTAAGCCAGCACGTAGAGATGTCAACTGGTAATGCTTCAAGAAAAACACATCCAGCGCTGGACGGAAAAAATGATCTTTCAATAGCTATATTTAAGGAACAAGAAGAAATATGATTTCGTATTAAACCGGAGGAAAAAATGAGTTCACGCAGACGGTCATTTGCGGAAATTTCTTCCAATTTACATGTGGAACACTTTCATGGAGCAATATCAAGCATGAGGGGAGTCCTTCAGCGATTTCTGACAATTTAACTGCTCCCCCTGACACATTAAATGGCGGCAATGACAACTTAACTGCCCTGCCAATCAATATCTTCTATTACGCTCATTGTGGGAGACAAAATATGATGCCGGGTCAAATGAGATTGGCAGCACTTTTCTTCAGACTGAATAAGCTGTCAGGGATAGAATGAGGATTCATTGCATTGTTGGTAAATAATTATACATTTGTGCTTGTGGATGAAAAACAAAATCTTTCTTCTTCAGTCACATATGGTCATTGTTCCTTTTCAATAACATACTTTCCAAATATTTAAGAACATCTATTTGTCATTTTTAAGTAAACATAAACAGCCCATTAAAAAAAGAATGTGATATATAGGAGTTAAACTGTCTACAAGTCTTGATTTTATGCATCAGGAATTGATTACATCATAAAAAGTAGGCGTTACATAACAGAACGGCACCAGGTGATTGGTGGGAAAGAATTTGTGACCAGGACATAGCGCATAGACTACTAAAGTTTGTGAAAACTCATTCTTTGTATTTGTTGACATTTTAGAATAATACATTCTAAAAAATAATTCTGTGGGCTTAGTAAATATCACAAAAATAAACAGCTATAATAACTTCAAACCTATTAAAATCATTTAACTGATTCTTTTAGTGGGACATATTAAAAAATACAGATATATATACATATATTATATATACTATGGTTAAACACTTGTACAGAAATGTTTACTGTGTAAATGCGTACAAGAAATGTCTACTGTAAAGTATTGTAATTCTTTGTTACTTGTAATCTACATATCTGTCATACTGCCATGTTGAACGGAACTGCACCCAAGTTTTTCACCTACTATTTTTTAAGTTTATTTAATGAAAAAATAAGTATTTAATTAACAAATTATGTTTTTAATATAAACGTAATATTTTTTTGTGAATTCTAATAGAAATATTTGAGTTACTCAGATTTACTTATATCTACTCAATTTAAACAGTATATTTCATTGATTTTACAGCTTTAAAATCAACTCAAATTTTTTGAGTGTAAATGATTTCACATAATATCACAGTTATTTTTTTTAAAGTGTAGTAAACCCACCAAAACTACAGATTGTAACTGTGAGAATTATGATGTGATCCAACATATATGAACTCTATGATATATTTTAGCATCGTCAAAGTAGTCACTGGATGAATTAGCAAAATCATGTTAGTTGGCATTTTATCATCCAGCTTTTCAACCTGGGAAGGTGTTGTTGTTTTTTTTACAGAATTTTTCTATGCTGGACTCTTATTGGTTGCTTTTTATTCATTATTTGGTCTGAGTAATTCATTTCAAATATATCTATGTCTAAAACAATAAATTAGCAATAAATTAAAACTAATATTTTACCCCAATCATATTTTTGACGTAATTTCAAACACAGAAACATACATTTTCAGAGAAAAAAATAACATCATAAGAAACATTTCTGTCAAGTGCTCCTAAACTTTTGTCCAGTAGTGTATAATATTACATTTGTATGACAAATTATGAAACCAAACGTTTCTCTTTGTAATATTATGCTCTAAACAACCATGCACAATGTGTACTGAGAAAGTAAACAGTGTAAATCTTTCACCTGAATCTTATCTAAGCTGTGATTTTGAAAGTGTCCAAGAGCCGTCAAAAGCAATGACTTTGTCTATAGAGTTGTGTTTTTAACCTCCGCTGTTACAAGCTGTTGAAATGCAAGGAGGGGTAGACAATTAAATGGAGGCTTAACCTGTCAATCATTCTCCCTTCGGCCCATCATATCACAGCTCTGTTCCACCTCCTCTTTAACTCCTCCTGTGATGTGCCACTGGCAGTTTGGACAGCTGATTGACAACAGTCCTGAGCCAAGCACGAGATGGTATCCTTAGCTCAGATGGGCCGGTCAGAAAAGACAGCTGAAGGTTTGCTCTATATACTGTTGACGTAGGATGAAACGCCCAGTAATTTAGGTGTTAAATTAGGCTATAGGTGAGAATGGGGTCTATCTTGGACATCCTATCACTTGTCTGTCAATGGGGTGATTTAGGATTTAATCTCCACGGTGACCATTGGCCTATTAAGGGTCTCGTTCATCCTGAAAGGGGGTCAGGTTAAGCAGGTAATATCACACAGAAAGAAGCTCTTCGAGAAAGCTCATGAAAAGCCAGAGTTTATTTCCTATTACTCGCTCGCAAACCCTTCGGATTCCACACAGTTGTGTTAACCATCAGCAATTATCTCCCTGTCAAAGCGAAATGTAACAAATTTCCCCATATCCAGCCAGGCAGCAGCTTCAGCTGGACACGAACATCATCTGACAGCGAGTAAATCACTGTGCCAGCCAGCGCTTCTGACAGACAAATGCACTACCTTGGAAAACCTGGGCCTATCACTCTGAACAGCGTGGAGAAAAAAATGGATGATCTTCTCCCTGCTGACCTCACTTTTTTTCCTATCTCCTCGGTACTCGTATTTTTTTTCCAAATAAGATTAAATGCCTCTGGTTCTGTAAGCACTGAGCAGTTCCAAAATATGAGCGTTATTAATGGTCTCTACAGCGAGCTGTTTAATCTTGTGCCAGACTGCAGCCATCATCTTACCTCACCTTCCCTTTCCCCTCTGAGACAGACTCAGGAAACAGGAAGTAAGCTGTGCAGCCACGCTTGATCTGATTCGCCGGTGCCTCCTGTGAAGTTCTAAACTGTGTGACATTCACAAGTGGAACACTTAACAAACATTGCTCTAGTGAATTGGACAATGCTGTTTTGAGGTGGTTATTACTATAGACAATGTCAGGTTCATCGGTTATTGTATTAAAATGATAACATATTTTGAGAAGAATTCAAAAAAACTAAATGTTTACAGTAACCAAGGGGGTCGAGCTTTGGTCAGTTAGCATGCTGGTATGTGTCATGAATACACTATCTGGACCTCTAATGGCCATTAAAGAAATGAAACAAATAAACATTTTTAAATAAATGTACACCAGCGGACGATAAGTTACGTTTATTTCAAGCTCGCACACTGCATTGTTCCCAATCACTGATGAGTTTCCGACGGCTACAGTCTTTAATTCAGACGTTAAACCTGCGTCGCGATCATCAATAACCATACAGAGAATTACCAGAGACTGTTTAATGCTGGGTTCAAACCAAACGCGAACAATCGCGTTCCACGCACTTTTTTATTTGCTGGAAAAGTTTGTTACTTTCGCGTGAGCAGTGGTGGACAGTAACGAAGTAAATTTACCAGAGTACTGTACTTAAGTACACTTTTTGAGTATCTATACTTTACTTGAGTATTATTTTTTCTGAGTACTTGTACTTTAACTTTACTACATTTGAAAGACAAATATAATACTTTTTACTCCACTACATTTATAAAAAGGTCCAAAAGTAGAAAATGGTTTCTATGCAGCGGGATTTCCTGTGTGCGCAATTTATCTGGCTTGCGATCTGCCAGGACCTTTTACTGTTGCCAAGTATTACAGTTTTTCTATGCTCGCCGTTTTCCGGCAAGCTTTGAATGGCCATTTATTTGGCAGTTTTTTAACGCAAATCTGGCAACTCTGGGATCTTCCCCGCTAAACTAATGTAAACGTAGGCGCTGCTACACCATTGATAGTGCTCTATAAAGACAAATAGAACATTAAAAGACGAAAAAGGCACATGTTAAAGTGTGGTGTAATCATCTGTGGGTTACGATCGGTCAAAGAACGTAGAAACATTGTCATGAAAATGATCGGCATAACGGCTAAACGGTAAATAAGCATCACATACACCTTGAGCTACACGTGCGTGTTAACTTCTGATCTGCTGCTACATCATTTAAAGCGATTTGGAGAATGAATGATGTTTTTACTGAAGTAACTATAGTTGAAGTATTCCTGTTGAAATAAAAACAATAGAACCCTGCCCAAAATACAACATAAAATGTAATGGATTTAATGGTTATAATGGGACTTGTACTATGGATACTTGTTGTCTAGTTGTATGTGATGGATTCTATTGGTGGGATGGTAAATCCTATTGGAATAAAACCCAAAACACACTACAAAGAGGAATTTAATTTAAAAATCTCATTCTAATTCAAAAATTCATTGTTTTTTTCAGCAGGGATGGTATTTGCAGTAAAACCACAGTATCAACATATTTACCATTTTCTATATATGGGAACCATACTCCAATTAATAATCTTTAGTAAAACCACAGCAACTAAACATATAATGAACATAGTTCATTATACTAGCTATAGTTTACAGTATGTTTGTAGTTAAATTACGGTAATACAAATGGTAATAAATCCAACGAACACATGGCTTCTACACTTTACTATTTACAAGAACCTTATTACTTACTGGTAAATTGCTGGTAAAACTGGTTAAGGGAATATACAAAATAAAAGAACACTGCTCATAAATACATAGGCCTAGGGGGCTAATGAGGATAATTAGGCTAAATGATCATACAGGATTATATCTAAACTAAACATATATGTGCTAAACATATAAAGCTCTTAAAGGAGTTGCTCACTGCAAAATTTTCCCCCATTGACTTTCCATAGTAGGAATAAAAACTACTATGGAAAGTCAATGGGGGCAAATTTTGAAGTGAACTAATCCTTTAATACAACTGATACTGTGAGTTACTCAGTGTATTCAGTAGGTTGCTTCAGAGGCATAAGGTATACGACAATAAAACAAAGCACAACTGACATAAAGGACATTTACTTTTAATACTTAAGTACGTTTAAAAGCACGTACTTCTGTACTTTTACTTAAGTAAGAATCTGTCTTTACAACTTTGACTTGTAGTGGAGTAATATTTGACCAGTAGTATCTGTACTTTCACTCAAGTAAGGAAGTTGTGTACTTCGTCCACCTCTGCGCGTGAGTGACGCGATCTGACAGACATTTTCAACCTTCGCGTCTGCACGCGTCTTTGCATTGACTTTGTATGTAATTTATTCGCGCAAAACGCTTCATTCGCGTTTGGTGTGAACCCAGTGTTACAGTATGTTTTATCATTCTTTCGGCTGGAAAAAATCGTTCTGAAAGTGAGCCCAGCGATAAAGATCTGTATCTTTATTGTTATAGTTGTGATGTGATGTGAACCCAGCTATTCTCCTAAATGAAGAACGATTTTTAAAACTATATTTTAAATTTTTTTCGAGTTATCGCTATAATGTTACCCCCCTTTATAATTTGAGCAGCCAGGAACGATTTCATGGGAAGTATTAGTTTGAAGTCATTTGACTTTAACACGCATAAAGATAAATATGTGAAGTGAAGAGAGATGGCGATAGCGAGGCAATTGATGTCACAAAATAGTCTATAGCGAAGAGCCAGATTGTGTATTTCCAGGCAGGTCTGCACAAGTCGAGCAACTGCCATAAAGATGAATGGGAATGCTAACAGAAACCTTTCTCCAGGTATTACAGACCCCTCTGACAGTAACCATGACTTTCCAGGCTGAGTGACACAGCATTTAGCATTGTGACAAACGAAGTGTTGAAGACAACGATTCTGGTCTGATTAAATACAGCACAGAAGCATTTGTAACCATCTCGCCTTATCTAGACAGTTATCAAGACGTAATACCTGAAATATACTAAGCAGAATACACGTTATGTTTACTTGACATTAGCGTTGTATAGCTGGCCTGTAAAACGCGTGTCTGAAGAATGTGATGATGAGTGCATGGGACAGACAGTTGGTGAGGAGAAGACCAGGTGACTGAGAGCAAAACAGACATGACCTTTTCCATTTGTCAAACACGCTCAGGCTTCATTTCCTCAGCACGTCACCGCAGCTTTCCAAATTACTCCTCAAACCATTTCCCTCATGAAATAGGCACACAGAGGCCTCAGTCAAGGAGAGAGGGCTAAGTTTCCATTTAATGAAAAGCTACATCCCGTCGCATTAACATATTCATTCTGGAACAGGACGTCTGCTGTCACTGATGCCCAACACCACTGGTCGCCGTGAAGGCAGGGAGCATTTCCTGCCACTAGCTTGTCAAGCCTGATAGGAAATCTGTGACGATAAGCTGTCCGACTGCATCACACAAGCAAAGACCGGCCGTACGACTAACAAGCTCTGAAAGCTTGTTTAAATGCAAAAGGTTGTATCTATAGGGCATGTTTAGATACGTCTGTGATTTCTACCCCACCAAAATGCTAATTTGGAAATAGGTTATTGAAACATAATCTTGACAGATTTGCCTTGTCTACACAGAAAATGCTACAAGATGGCCGACAAGCGAATTGACTTCTGAATACTGAGCGAGTATTTCACGCAAAATACAGATTCTTTCATTGCTTACACACCCTCATGTCATTTCAAACCTGTATGACATTCTTTCCTCTGCAGAACAGAAAAGAAGATATTTTGAAGAATGTTGATAACCAAACAACATCTGCCCCGTTGACTTCTATTGCAGGACACAAAACCGCCAAATTTTGTAATCTTCCCAACAGGGTTTAAACAACATAAACAATGAATAAACAATGACAGAATTTTATTTTTTGTTCCCTTTAAGCTGAGACTGGAGAACGTATTTAAACTTGGAAACTTGGTCACCATTAAATCTGATGGTAACCAACTTCATATCTCATTTAACCAAACCACCACCTGCAAATGATCTTCAGGATGTGAGACAGGGAGCGAGACAGGTCACGCAGGGGTAGCACGACAACCCACCTAATGTGATGACGACCGGCCCCCGCGCAGCACGCTACTTTGACTAAAGTAATTGCGGCTACACGGGCAACGACAGCTCCCTCCCCCCTCTGGGGCCCCCGGGCTGGATCAATATTTGTTGGAATTGCACCTTGTTCCAACAATGCCAGATTTACAGCAAGCGTTTGGATTTACACTTTGTCTTTCAGTGCAACTCATCAGCGCAACCCAATTACTAACCCCAGACAGACAGCATTAACATGAGCCCCGCTGCTGCTTTATTGCCCTTCAACCACCCCGTCTCATTTCAGGGTCTTCAGGCAATGCCACCATAACGGATACTACACTTAAAATGTGCTCGCAGGAATAAATTCTCAGTCTTTCATTACTCCTACCTTGATTTACTTCATATCATCTGGCCGCTATAGACAAAGATAACACGTTGTAAATTACCCCCATCCAGTCTGCTTGTTTCAGCGCCGGGCGGGGGGTAGGCAGGGGGTTCCGTGAGGGCGGAACGCAATGTCCCTGAACTCCACTTCTGTCGCATAGGGTTGTTTCTCTTTTGGACTGCTGAAAGCCCCTGAACCACAGGTGCAAGCTCTATTCGCACTTTTGTGAGAGATGGTTGGCTTACTTTGTCACCGCGGTGCAGATTTTCCCTGTTTGGGCACGGAGTGTAAATAACCGAACAAAATATCCAAAGCACATAGTGCTGCGAACCTCTGCGAAGAGGAATATTGACTTTCTGTACAGCCGTCAAAACAATACATATCGCTTTAATCATCTTAATGACATAGCGTCCGTCCTGAACTGTCGAGGCATGAAGCGGTCAATAATTTCAAGAGCATTAATCATCGGCTGGTGTGATAAACCCCATGACTCAAGAGTGTGCGATGTAATGACAGCAGAACATGCGAGCCTTCATTTGTTTTGGTCAGTCACTGCCAGTTTGTGCCCTGGGGCGATCGTCACTGTGCTGTGATTAATATTGTGTCCAGCGCTGTCAGTCTGGTGTGACTTTGTGAGGAAGATGCGAGCAGCGTGTGCCCTTTTTAACATGCACAGTCACGGCCAAGTGCTGTATTTCATACCCACAGCCTTCTGAAGACTGTCAGTCATCCCTCTCTCTAATGAAACATTGCTGCTTTGACCTTGAAATCACAGTGTAAAGTGCAAATAAGCTGGATATGACCCAGTGAGCTTCGTCTCTCAACCTGTAACTCATCTGTCTGCTGTTGAACTTTTTGTTTGTTTAATGTCAAATTTAATGAAGTTTTAAATGTCTTTTAAAAGAAATACCCTCAAGCTTTTTTGTGAGCAGGGGTTTGCAGTGTCGCTGAAAACAGCCCCTTCGGTGGGCCGTGCGAGCCCCCCTCGCACGTTCTGCAATTTCCTCCACCTTCCATTCTATTTCAGTGGCTGATAACTAAGAACATTAGTTTTATGCCACTTGCCAGGCTCAAATGAAAAGAGAGCTAACTTTAATGACACCGCAATTAATCGCCCCAATAGACAGACAGCTAAAAGACAAGATATTGACTTCATTAAGGATAATGTATTATGTCATTAAGTCAGCAGGGTCACCTTGTGTATCATACATGGCAGGCTAATATATTGGCATTTTCCTTGAATAAGATAAATTCTGATATGACTGATAAAGCTGATTAGAAAATACCTCATCCAGTGAGGCAGAGAGGCAGCGACAGACCTCCTAGCAAGAACACAGTCCCATTACTGATCACTGCTTATCACCCAGCCACATTGATTTGCACAGGCAATTTAATCATTATTGTTTCACTCCAATCTACAAAGAGTAATGTTTCTCCTTCACTGGCAATGCTGAGAGCTAAGACATGCATGTCAGTTCGATAGCTTTCACCATGTTTCATACTATGTTAGGACTAATGTGAAACGTGTACACAAACAGTACACATTAGTCATCGTACAAAATTAACTTTAGAAAATGTTGATCATCAACAGTACGTTAAACTGAATATTAAAGCGGTCATATGACACTGCTAAAACGAATATTATCGTTTGTTTTAGATGTAATTCCATGTGTATACACGATTTAAGGTTAAAAAACGATGTATTTTCCACATACCGTGCATGTTTGTATCTCCTCTTTGCCCCGCCTCTCTGAAACGCACAGATTTTTTAAGAGCTGTGTTATGATTGGCCAGTTAACCAGTGCGTAGTGATTGGTTAAATACTGCAAGCGTGTGACGGAAATGTAACGCCTCTTACCATATTTGGAACATCAGGTTCCAAAGCAATTCTACTGACAGGTACGCCCACCTTACTTGCATATATATTTGGGTGGTCTTAGTCAAATCATCCCACAAACTGACGTAGATTTGTGGGGGTGTGGTTACACGAGGCGTTTCAGGCAGGTCTGAGTGAGCATTAGCTTTTAGATAGAATGCATCTTTTGTCCCGACACTTTAATTTTTGCAATTTTACGTGTCTAATACATGCATGGGCACACCAAAGACACAGAAAAACAAGTATTTGCGGCATATAATCCCTTTAAATGAGCTGTTTGTCTTTTTCTATTAGTGTGGCTGAATTTAGATGGTGCCTGAATGCAATTTTTAAGGTGTTGTGTGTAATTTTTGAAATGCAATATAATATAAATAACTGTCTTCAGAGGTGTCTAAAGACCTTACATAATGAAACGTTATGTTTTTAATACTTTAGAATGAGCAATTTCTATCTACATACACCGCAGGTTCCTCTGCATGTAATTCGCCATGTTGTTTCTACAGTAGCTCTAAACGGACAAACTGCTGTGCAGAGGGCGTTTCATAAATACGTTATCTCCTTCGGCCAAGAAGCAAAATCGTGACGACATCTGTGTCAGCCACCATAGTGCTTTGAATGGGAAGGGGTGAGCGGTGGAGTGAGCCACTAGACGCAGCTAAATGTTCGTAAATATGTTATCTCCTTCAGCAAAGAAGTGAAAAGGTGACGACATCTTAGTTCTGTGTCAGCCATCGTAGTACTTCAAAAGGGAGGGTTGATCGGTGGAGTGAGCCGTTGGTTGCAATTCACAACCTCGCCGCTAGATGCCGCTAAATTTCACAACTTACACAATTTTGCCATTTTAAAGCAATACACATTAAATTGACAATAAACTACAGCACATACAGTACAGTAAAAATCTCCAGAACGGGAAATGGAAACATGACTGCAAATGTAGTCTAAATTAAGCTGTCACTCAACAGGGACTAGATGTTTAGGACCAAACATTGGCTTTTAGTGATTGACAGACTTATACAGGTATTCTCCATAAATTCAATGAAAAAATATGTCAGATTTATTTTTTAAGGTATATCGAGTGAATGGTTATCTTGACTAATGCTGTCAACCCTACAACTTGTGTTAAAATTGATAAAACAGAATGTCTCTCTAACATAATAGCACAGGTATGTTATGGCATTTAATGTAACTTTGTAATATTTAAGTTACACAGTTAAAACTAAGAGTTAAAATAAAAAACAGGAAACCAAAATGAAGCCTTATTCATGACAAGAGCCAGTACACATCGTTTAGTTGCATATTCCTCATGGAAAATGATGAATAAAAGGGACGAGGGCAGCACACCTCCTTGGACGAAGTAAATGTCAATGGGCCTTTTGAGATAACAGGCAGAGCAACATTAGAGCTGGATCACTGATTGAACAGCCATTCATTTGACAGCTTTTCATCTCTTCATCTCTCTCCACGTGCAGTCCAGAGCGCACAGACACAATGTGCCCTATTCCTGCGACCTTGGGCTTCCTTTTTGGGCTGCCATTATTGACATTTTCCCCCACCATCCTGTGGCCCTTCCTCTCATTTGTCATGATTATTGCTGAATTCTCAGCTGTCATTTGTGGCTGTAGATCAATGACTGTCCACTCCCCCCGTGTCGTATTGGCAGAGCAAACAGCCTTCCTCCTCTAAATGAGTCTCTCTCTCTTTCTCCATCCATTAGAGCCGTCCGGCTCCTGTGAGCACTCAGTCCTTTGTTAGGTCAGTCTATATATCACAGCACACATCAGAAGTACACTCACTTTCTCTGCCAGATCTCTCGGCACACAGATCTGTGTGTCAAAGAGCACCGGTTTCCATTATCATTCCTTAACTGTGTGGAGAAACCTTGATCCGCTGAAATATTACACTTCTAAATATCATTATAGACGCGTTAAGGCGGTCGAGTAGAGAGGTTACGTCTGCGTGTGTGAGGTTGAGATAAGGCCTTGCTTGTCATCAGAGTCAGTCACGTCCTGCACGCCGAAGTCTCCTTGTTGGTATACTTGAAAGTGTCAAAACACAAAAACAACACGATACTTTAAACAAGACGGTCTCCATAATGTTCTCATCAGGAACGGTTCCCGTAGCGATTGCTTTTTAAGTATGCTCCGCCAGCAAAGAACAAAAAAAGATCACGGGTGTACATGTCATTATATAATCATTTGTAATGACAACTCTTCTGAATAACTCGCTTTCATGATGTGAATGTTTAGTGGCCCTTTAAATCTCAGGGTATATTTGTGGAAAATGATCATTATAATTCAACTTTTAAAGAAACTCCTTTAATGATCTTTTTTACTGGTTAATGAATTATGCTAGGGCTAACTGCTTATGAATGAGAGGACACAGATCATGGGTTTTGATCTATCACATATAAAGCAAGCAGAGAAAATGAGGTTTTAAACGAATACACTTCAATTAGAATTGAGAGCTTACTTGTCATTTCGGTTCATTTTCAACTTCGCACTGACTTCTAATTTAATAGAGGAATTATGACTAAACCAAACAATAGACATGTTTGAGGGCCTGTTTATATCAAGAACATTAACTAAAATTTGTTCTAAAATAGTTCTAAATCTAAAAATAGCACTGTTCGGGCAACACTATTTCACAGCAGAACGTAACTATTTTACGATGTGGCTAATTTTGGCTAATTCGTATGAATTCGTACAATCTCATTCAGTTTAGTACGATTTGCTTTCGCGCCAGTGACGTTAGTTTTGGGGCTGGGTTTGGGGTGGGGTTTCAGGATTGCTTTTTTCTAGTAATCGTACGTTTTTTGTAAGATTCACAACATAGGATAAGCCACCTCGTAAAATAGTTACAAATTCCTGTGAGATCATGTTGGTTCAGACCACGACCACAACAATAACAAATAAAACTGAACATCATCATTATGATTACTTGCATAACAATTTCTTCCAGTTGATAAATTAGAAAAAAATGAAAAAAACAAAATTAATTTGAATTTAAAGGGCTTGCGCACATAAAATGTGAAACTGTGGCGCGGATGCTTCGAATAAATCATCCGTCGGTCTAGACGCTACTATACACTTACGATAGGTGATTTATATACATTTTTATAAGTGGTTTTGGCGCCATACAAAACAAAACACAAAATAATGACTTGAGGACCATGCTCAAACTAACACCTTCAGTTAAAACAATATTGCTGTGTCTGGCCCAGTTGGTCACTCAAACAAACAGATTACAATTGTGTTTGATGCCATTGGTGGCTTCGCATTTAACTATTGGTCTTCGATGTCTCAGCAGATCAAAAGGCCCATGAGAATGTGGAAACAATTCTGCTCTTTACATTTGTATGTGGATTATGAGAGGGGCTTTATTTTAAAACTCTTTTGTATCGTCTTTCCTGTCGTCATTATAAAGGTTAATCTGCACATAATCGGTGCACTACAAATGGCACAGCTGAGAAAATATGAAGGGTGAGGTGCATTTATCATCAGATAAAAGACACCCTGCCATCCACCTCAAACCTAATGGCACATCTATTATTTCATACAATAACACTCCGACATATTAGATGCTACTAGGGCACAGATTTCAATGACAGATTCAACAGATTCCCCATAATGCACCTTGATAGGATAATTAAACTTCAAAGGCATGTAACCTGAAACTGTATCAGGTTTGTTCCTACTATGTATACAAAAAACATAGCACCTTCCTCTTCACCTGTCAATTAAACTCAGGTACCGCCAGTGCTGTAACTATAGCGTTGGGTCATCGGTACAATAATGTAACTCCGCCCACTTCTCTTGTTTAACAATACAGCAGGTTGTTTTGTGGATTATAACAGCGCTGTGATAATAAGGGGTAGTTTTAACTAAGGATGTAAGCACATAGCTGTGGCCTTGTGTACCCGAGCGCATATTCCGCTCAGGTACCATCAACACATCAGCCCTTCAGCAGCAGCACCTTGATGAATTAGTCTGGAGTGCCTTTCACCCAAGGTCAAGGCTATGCAGACAAGCATTATTGAATTTATTCCACCAATTCATGTAAATGCCTAAGGAAGCTCGGCTATATAATTGTAAAGCTGTTCCCTGCTGTAATGAGCCTTCCTGAGGGAACGGAAAATACGAAATGACACCCCTTCGCCTACTTCTTTCAAAGGACGGGACGGGGAGGAAAGGTTACAAAGGGAGTACAGTCAGGTGAGAGCAGCGAAAAGGAGTTACGACGTCACCCGCCCCATCAGAGACGTTTCAGCATCCACTTAAAGTCCACAAGGACCAACGACTCTGATGAATCTGACATAATGGAGAGCTTCGTCGGCGACGCACGCCCCTGCCTCTCTCCTTGACGTGCTCGCACACCCAGCTATTTCGTATCTAGACACACACACCTCCACTCCCTGCAGCAGTAGCGTTTCCTGTTTTTTTTTGGTCTACCTTTTCCCGCCGTTTTTCCTTTCCTTGTTTCGGCTCGGCTGAGCAGGGCTGACAGGCGGATTCCTTTGCTTTTCGCCGTATTAAAGCCACTTTCCCGCCCTGACAGCCTGTTCTATTCTGCCACCTTATAGCTCGGGCTTCACACTTCTTTGGGCAGCCACTGCTTCTTGACAGACCACTGTCACTTCCCATCATCCTCTCTGTATATTCGGCGCTCCCCCCTCCCCAGCACGAAGCCCCACTTTCCTACCAGTGCAATTATTTTTTTTGACAAGCCATCCATCAGCCTTAACTTTAAAAGCACTTTCCGCTGATATCCATTGTTAAAGCCCCAGCCGTTTTTTTCCTCAGCTTCCCCGAGTGCTCGCATGAGAGAATATGATATCAGACATCCAACCTAGCAAACCATGTAAATTTACTTTGTTCTCGGCTACGTTTCCAATTTCACGTCCAATTTTTCGGTACATTATGCGGAGTTGTTGTGCCTAATACGATGTTGTCAAATCCCATTAAAGTTCACTGTCTTGCGTGGCTTTAAAAACAGGTTACAATTTGTATTCCATAAAGTAGGAAAGGAGAGCAGTTGAAAGTCAAGCTGAATCTTATTAAAATTATCTGTTCAATTGTGATGTCTGTGAAGGGAGTAATTTAGAGGCATTAGTGCAGGCACATATGAATATGTCAGCGCCCAATAACGACAGCCGAAGCGAAGGCGCCGCATCTCGGCGAGTCAATAAAGCTCTTCTGCTGGTGACACAAATGTGATGATAATCTAAGGAAATGAATAAGGAACGTTCCTGTTTGAGGAGGAATTCTGTTGTGCTACTGAATAATTCCCAGCATCTCCAATTGGCCTACATCTCGTGCGGAGTAAAAGCAGGGCGATGCGCATCGTCCTGCCGTTCTCCAATCATGTCTGTCTGGTGTACGCGACTGCCATGATTTACACGAGCGTAACAAAGTTTTACCTTAGGATATGACACTGTCTCTGATTTGACCACTGAACCCATTAGAATAATATGCAGCTAAGATTGCGTTGAACTGTCACTAAAAGCGCACACACATTTCCATATTAAACTATATACATCTATTACTGGAGCATAATCACGTATGAACACGCATAGCATTCATTCATAATTCGAATCTGCGGATATCTACAGACTAGTATATTGATGGCAGTTATTTTGTGGCATGAACTGTATAATCACAAATGTTTTTCAGCCATTATACAACATACTGTATAGGAATGATTTATTGCTTAATACCTTTATAATCATTTTAAACTGGATGATTAACATTAGTATTTGTTGCGAGGCAAAGCAATTCTATGCATGTATATAAATATGACAAACAATAAAATCATCTACATGCAAGTTTGTCTGCAAATATACATGGTAACATTAGCAAAAAGCTTTGCGTCAAGCGTATTCACAAGCATCCTTTCAGGAAAAGGAAGCACATTTAACAAGCTGAAATCACTTGTGTCTGGCTGAGCTAATGAATATCAAATGACACCCAAATCTTTATAAATCATCATTACCCAGGATTCTAATTGATCCAGCAATTAAACATGACAAATGCTTCATGCACCAAAACTTTACTTTAGAGTCTTCCAAATAACAAACTATTCATCTTGGCGTTGTGGCTTCATTGCTAATTTCATATTGTGTACACAGCAAATTAACAAGGACAGACATTAAAGCGTGGGATCATTTCTTTTGTTCACCGCAGGGTTCCATTGTTTGATTTTTTCTTTTTTTTCCTCCACTCGGTTTTGTGGTCTTCTTCCCCAAAAATCCAGCAGTAAATATCAACTGGATTATTTTACAAAACTACAATTTCTAGAGCGTAAGGTATACTTCTAAAAATCCCCCTTACATGCAAATCCAATCCAAAAGGCGTGTTTGCATGTGTTTGTTTACTTGCGAGGCTGTCGAGGGCGGGGATCACACAGTAGAGACACCTGCCTGTCTGTCGGCCTTTGACAGCTCAAGCAGAAGCTAAGTGTCAACATATGGCTATCAATGATCCAGATGGCTTCTTCATGTATGGAGACTGACAACTTTGCTCCTCTATTATCAAACAGTAGTAATTAACCATAATCAAGTAGGTGTTAATTATGCATAATGAAAGCATTCCTTCCCAGCCCGAGCCTACTATCAGCAACTTAGGGCTAATTATAAGCACTAAGCACTCTGGGTAATCTCCAGGCTGAGGGCGAGGTATTTGTTCAGTTGATGATAGCTGTGTTTTGTCTGCGTGTTTGGCAGATTTAAGTCTGGAAAAATCCTGATTTGCCAAACTGTCAGAGCTGTTGAGGAGGAACAAAAGGGACCGGACTGGCGATGACAACATTTCAGGAGTTTGTCATTCCCTGTGAAAGGAAGGCCATTAATCAGAGTGACCCTTGCCTATAGCCACCCCACCACAGCACCTGCAGCCTGGGCATGTTTTAGGGGAAATTAAAGTCATAAATTTTCTACCTCCACGTGTACGTACACATGCAGCCCTGCTGCAGCACAGAGAACGCAGGAAATGCATACTTTGGGTTGGCCAGGGGTCGGAAGTGTAAACATAGTCTTTAGCTCATGTGCATATAAACATGGTCTTGTTTGTTTGCAGATTTGTGGTGTGCTTTAAACGTGTGTTCTCTGTAATTTAAAAGTTTCACCCACTGTTAAGTACGCTCTGAATACCTCCAGTCACATCAGCTGCCAAACAAAAGGAGCTGAGGTGAATCATGGAGTCAGCCATGTTGACATCACATGACCAGCAAAACACTGCTATAGACCACTTCGCAAAATTTAAACACTGGTCCAGCTGCACTTCCGGTTTCATTTTTGTATATACTGTATATACACTCACCTAAAGGATTATTAGGAACACCTGTTCAATTTCTCATTAATGCAATTATCTAATCAACCAATCACATGGCAGTTGCTTCAATGCATTTAGGGGTGTGGTCCTGGTCAAGACAATCTCCTGAACTCCAAACTGAATGTCAGAATGGGAAAGAAAGGTGATTTAAGCAATTTTGAGCGTGGCATGGTTGTTGGTGCCAGACGGGCCGGTCTGAGTATTTCACAATCTGCTCAGTTACTGGGATTTTCACGCACAACCATTTCTAGGGTTTACAAAGAATGGTGTGAAAAGGGAAAAACATCCAGTATGCGGCAGTCCTGTGGGCGAAAATGCCTTGTTGATGCTAGAGGTCAGAGGAGAANTATATATTTATTTATATATATTTTTTTATTTTACATTTAAAGGATCCATCGACAGAAATGCAGTATAATATACATACTGTAACTATGTGTTCAGACATAATGAAGTGTTATGTTTTTATAATCTTAGAATGAGCTAATTTTATCTACATACACCGCGGGCCCCTTACAAGGAATGCTCCATGTTGTTTCTACAGTAGCCTTAATCGGACAAACTGCTTTACAGAGCGCGTTTCATAAATACGTTATCTCCTTCGGTAAAGAAGCGAAAACGTGACGACATCTTAGTTCTGTGTCAGCCACCGTAGTTCTTCGAAAGGGAGGGGTGGAGTGAGCCGTTGGTTACAATTTGCAACCTCACCCCCTTTAAATCTTAAATATATTCGATTAACATTTTGATTGGGTTATAAATGTTCTGTTGGTTATATTTTCATAAATTTGTTTAGTGTTAAAAAACTGAAACATGAAGTTCTTCTGGACCAGCGTTGGACAAACATTGGTTACATCTTGTAGTGGTCTATATAGAAATCCCCTTTATCGAACACTTTCACTTCCTGAATAAATGAATCATGGCTGACCGTGAAAAAATCTAGCGCTTTTACATGATGCTACTTGTAGGCCTCTGGATGTCAGTGCTAGTCCAAGAAAACAAAAAATTACTAGTCTTACTAGTATATTACTAGTATACTAATACTAGTATATTGTGACTATAATGATAGTCACAATATACACACACACACAAACCCCAGACCAAATATTAAACACGTTATTCTCTTGCATTAACATGACAGAATATTTGCCGTACGTTAGAAGACGTCGCGCTGAGACTGGCAGCTTCATTAGAAAGCGAGCAAGGAAAATGTCAGCATGGATTGCGTTTATACTCCAAAATCTCAACTCAAAGACAAGCCGTGCCATGATACTATGGGACACCGCTTTGTAATTCTATATCAGATAAAACCAGACAGGATATGACACTCCTGTTATTATTTGCCTGATAAAGGAACATGGTCTTTCTCCCCTCCTCATCAAATGGTGAAATAATTGCATTTCCCCCGAGGCTAACGTCTGGGGGATCTGTGGATTCTCACAATGTCGGCTTCAGAGTCAAACCTCTGTGAGAGAGACGATATTTCACGTCGAGACGAGATGAATTAGAAAAATCAATGCTTCGACTCTTATTTGACAAACCCTGAGATATTGTGCAGTGTTCTTCTTTTCTCGCTCGTGTTTTTTCGCTCCGTGACAGGGTGTGACTGCCAGAACAAATTCATCAGGAAACAAATAGGACGGCAGAAATAATTGGTTCGTGTGCACTTTTTTTAATGACTACGACATGTGAAAATAAGGCAGAACACTGTAGGATGAGAATGAAAGTCGTTTTTTGGACTTCTTGAGAATTGTTTACAGTTTGTGCCCTGCACTGATGTTAACGACAGTCAAATCTGTTTGCTGTCAAGAAGTCTGTGTGTGTAAAGTCTTCATATAAGGTGTATTGTTTATTTCACACTCCCCATTGACACTTTGACACCTTATATGTGAAACTCGCCGCACATCCTCGACAGCGGCGCCATCTATTGTGACATTTGGTGACGCTGACATTTCTCGCTCAGACGCACGAGTGACCATTCTCTTCTTCTGCACTTCATCACCAGCTGACGCAGAGGGATAAATGCGGTCTGACTGGCCGTGTCACTCTGGATGAGAGTGCGTGCTGACTGTGTGTAAATATAAATGAGCGGCCCGGGCTCGCCCCCGACTCCGCAATACAGAAGTGCAGTTCTGAGAAACGCTGGTCGTGTCATCCATCCACTCTCGCTTTAAATCAGGGCGTCACCGAAATGGGGCCCAATTAAAAGGGGTCAGTGTGGAAAATTAAGGGCTTTATGTACAGTCAGTAATTTCTCTAGCAAGATACATCAAGGGGCCAAACAAGTAAATCACTGTAAGAGTGAGGTGATAATTACAGGGATCGTGGTCCTTCCCTGGCCCTCAGCTGGATTGGCTCAGCAAGGTTTAATCAACACCACATCATCTACACTTAGCTGGGAAACTATTCATTCAGGGTTTTAAAAACACCAATGGATGCCAGGGCCGTGAATTATGATTTCCTCTGCGTGTTACTTAAATGAGTCATAGAACTGGCATTGGTGCAAAGTCGGCAAAGCAGGATATGAAATATTTTTTAAATGATGTAATCGGGGACAGGTCATAACGGTCAACTGGTCGCCCAATAATAGACTAGTTGACTAGTAAAGTCAACTAGCTAACTCACATCTTTAGAAAATGTTTAAAGGTATAGTTCAACCAAAAATGACTTATACAAAAATACTTATTCTCAGGTTGTTTCAAACCTGTATAAATGTCTTTGTTCTGTAGAACACAAAGGAAGATATTTGGAAGAATGTCAGCAACCAAACAGATCTCATCCTCCATTGACTTCCATAGTATTTATTTTTCCTACTATGGCAGTAAATGCGGGATGAGATCTGTTTGGTTACTGACATTCTTCCAACTATCTTCCTTTGTGTACAACAAAGACATTTATACAGGTTTGAAAGAATGAGGGTGAGTAAATGATGACAGAATTTTCATTTTTGGGTGAACTGTCCCTTTAACTAGCTGTAAGTCGATTTGCACAGTAAACATATCTTGGAAAAGTTACAACTACAAATTTGATCCTAAAAAGCATCACCTCCACAGCCGTATACATACAACCTGCCACGAATGGTGTGTTAAAACAGTATAGCTTTTAATGTTTTACTTTTTTTATCTAGACGTGTTGCTTGTGTAACCAAGACAAGAGCCGAAGAAGAAGCGGTTCGTTGTGTACGCTTTCTGAAGCATTTAACAGTGATAGCGGCAAGTAAACTGTCACTTTTGCAGCTTGAGTTGTTATATACAAAAGAACACGTAATATATATATATAATTCGTTCGTAAATGCGTATGAGTAAACTTGACGCTATCCACATTTTTGGAGAGGTGCACGTCAGGCTACGGCGTAGGGTACGTGTCTCTGCGTAGGTCCAACGCAGAAGTAAAAATCCGCCTTAAACATCATATTACAAGATGTTAGTGGTAGTATTGTGTGTGTAAAATAATCTCCTGAAACTGCAGGATGATATAAATGTAATCTGCTTTGTTAACCCCTATAAAATACAGATGGCGCACAGGAACCTGGTGTCCCAGCTCTTAGATGGCGAAATATGCTGGACTTTTAAATATGGCTGCTATTATGGCTGTGAAACTCCAACTGTCTAAACTACTAAAGCGGTGCCTCCAAAATGTAACCTTAAACTGTAAAGTATAAATAAATCCCAGCGAATATGTTCGATTTAGGACAAGTATTTATTAACAGATCTAGAGTTTAAACAAAAAACAATAAAAGTTCCAAATAAAAAAAACAGAAAAAACAAAATAACCTGTTGCTCAAATAAAGATTATTTACCCAGATGAATTTACTGTATGGCTTATTTCTTTAGCTCAAATTAAAACAGTGTTTACATTATAACGGATAATGACTGTGCTTCTAAGGATTCAAATCACAGTTGTCACTCCCTTTTTGATTTCAGAACACCCTTCCTAATTTGGAATTCACCACAAATTAGGACATGATACAGATGATGAGTGTCGATTGATCACATTAGGAACACGACCAAACAACAAAAGAAACAAACACTTTTACATAAATCAACCAGCTGTTCAACTCGTTTGAACAATTCAAAAGACTCAAATAAACCGAGTCACAGTTCACAGAATCACGGTTACTCGGGTGTAAACATTTTATCAATACCTAGGTATTTGTCACTCGTTGGGGCCCATTACCGTTGGTGCACATGGTGAAACAAATCCGTTTGTCATGAGAGAATGCAAACACGTTGATGTTACTCACGAATCAGTGGGGCAGCGATCATCAGAACTTTCCCCCAGCAGAAAACATCCTTGCTGTGATGACCCTGTCGATGCAGATAGGAGGAGTTCTAGGCAATCGGGATTCAGGAGAAATCAAAGGCTCTTAAACATCAGAACAAGGGTCAGGAACACAATCATTTGTGCCATCAGTCATTCCCACAGGAACAGCTTCTACAACCCCATGGTCAACAGGGACATCTCCAACATCAAATGGGAAAAAAACAGTATCACCTAGCTCCGGCAAAACTTCACTCACCACCGCTTCATCATCAACCACAGGCTCAACTATCTCACCAGGTGTAGGGTCACAAATCAAGCATGGCCCATAGCCATATTCAGACTCTGTGTCAGAAGAATAAACATCATTAGGCATTCCTACCTGAGTCTCAGTCACACATGACTTCTTTCCCTTCTGTTTCAAGCGTTTACTTTGAGCTCTGCAATGTCTTTCTGGAAGTTTTTCACTTTGTTGACTTATTCTAACCTGGTGTTTCAAAGGCAGAATATGGTCTCGGTGCAAAACTCTCTTTTGACCTCTATCACTTTCTGAAATTAACTGGTACACTGGTATGTTCAGGAATTGTTTCTCCACCACATAGATCACAGAACTTTCTGTTTTCCTTTCAACCCAAGGTTTCTAATAAAAACCCTATCACCAGGATTTAAATCCCATCGATGAATCTTTTTGTCATGTCTCCTTTTGTTATTCTTGTTTACTTTCCTATCACATGCAGTCGCTAACTTGTAAGCAGTTGTTGGCCCCTCTTTCAGGTCCTCAACATACATGGAATGCAATACTGCAGAACTGACAACATTAGGTACGCCCAGGCAAACACCAACAGGCAACTTGGGCTCTCTGCTGAACATTAGAAAATACGGAGTATACCCCGTGGACTCGTTTTGGGTACTATTGTACGCATGCACAAGCTATGTAATGTAATGACTCCATATAGACTTCTGACCAGGATTCAAGGTACCCAACATATTCAACAGAGTTCGATTGAATCTTTCTGGCTGGAGGTCTCCCTGAGGGTGGTATGGAGAGGTTCAGATTTTTTTATACCCAATACATTCAGCATTTCTTTAACCAGCCGACTTTTAAAGTCTACATTGGGTAACCCGTAATGTACAAAGAACTTTTCGCAAAGTGTCTTAGCTACAGTTAAAGCTTTTTGGTCTCTTGTGGTGTATGCTTGTGCATAGCGAGTAAAATGGTCTGTAACCACAAGTACATTGCACACATTACGGCTATCAGGTTCAATGGTCAAAAAATCAATACATACCAAGTCTAAAGGACTACAGCTTTGCAAATGCGACATAGGAGCAGCTTTTTTTTGGCAATGTCTTTCTCACTGTACAACGGGCACAGGTTTTACAATAAGTGTCCACCTCTGCTTTCATACCTGGCCAGAAAAATCTGTCATAGCATAGGTTTTTTCAAAGCCTAAATGTCCACCCTGATCATGAAGAGAGGTCAATACTGAGTTCTGACATGACGTAGGAAGTACAAGTTGTCTGTCAGAGTGATTCATGATTCGGAACAACAAACCCTTTTCCACTACCAAATTTCCTCACTCTTTCTTCCAGGGTTTCAGATCAGGATCGCCAAAATGAACCTTACTGGACAATCGTTTCTGGCTAATGGCTAGCCGCACTTTGCTCAGACAAGGATCAAGTTCTTGAGCCCCTCTCAACTCAGAGTCTGAATTTGCCATGTCAGTCTGAGAAAAGAAGACAACATTTCCCAGCACCCGTGACAAATTTTCACTAGGAAAGACAGAAGAAGGTACCAGCAACTCATTGCAACATTTCTGTGTCTTAGACATCATGACAGACTGACAAAGAGAACGAACTCCAGGGGCTGAAATCTCCTGCCACTCATCATCAGGTGGGACAACGGAATGAGGACGTCTGGACAATGAATCTCCATCCAAATTTCTTCTGCCTGGCCTATACTTCAGACTAAATGTATAGTTAGACAAAGCAGACAACCATCTATGACCTGTAGCATCCAATTTTGCTGATGTCAAGATATAGGTAAAGGGTTTGTTGTCAGTTCGCACTTCAAACGAAACACCATACAGGTAGTCGTGCAGTTTATCAACCACAGCTCATTTAAGAGCCAAGAACTCCAGCTTGTGAACTGGGTAATTCTCCTCAGATGGTGAAAGGCTACGACTAATGAACGCGACAGGGCGTAAACCCTCTGGATGCTGCTGGTACAAGACACCGCCTAGCTCATTTAAGATAGCGTCTACATGAAGTACAATTGCAAATCGGCAAACGCCAAGACTGGACCTTTTGTCAAGCACTCCTTGAATACTTTCTCACACTTCTCTTCCCATCTCTCTCCAAAAGGATAATTTGGCTCAAAGTATGTCACAGAAGATGCTTTTTCTGTCTTACCTTTCTGACAAGACAAAGGTAACCTTTGAGAAGCTGGTTCAGGGAATGGCATAAGCTTGAATAACCCTTTATAAAGCGCCGGTAATACCCAGAAGAATCCCAAGAAGGATATTAATTCAGTTACATTTTTAGATCTTGGCCAGGAGACCACGACTTCCACCTTTGAGGGATCAGTTGCAATTCCCTGTTGAGACACCACATGACCCATGTAGGTAACAGAAGTTCTGCCAAACTGACATTTATCAAGGGACAGTTTCAAACCCTCATCTCTCAACCTGTCAAGAACCTTAAGCAATCGTTCTTCATGCTCTTAAATGGTTCTGCCAAAGATAATCAAGTCATAAAGATACACCAGTACTTCAAGGAAATTCATGTCACCAACAGTTCTTTCCATGACCCTTTGAAACGTAGCTGGTGCCCCACAAATAGTCTGCGGCAAATTAATGCTGTTTTCGCCTTGTCATCTTTGTTCATAGGAATTTGGTAAGACTCTGGTCAAGCACTGAAAACCATTTGCTTCCTGACAGGCAGTGTAAAGCCTCTATGGTCCTTGGGACCATATACTGATCAGGTATAGTTCTGCGATTCAGGGTACGATAATCTACACACATCCTAACGCTTCCAGACTTCTTCCGTACCACCACAATTGGTGATGCATAGGCAATTTTGGACTCTGAGATTATCCCCCATTTCTGAAGTCCGAGCAAGTGTTTTCGTACATCCTCCAAGTCCCCAGGAGCTATCCGCCCGAAAAGGCGTGGAATCTGATAATCTAATCTCATGAGCCGTACTCCTGGAACATCCCACATCCCATTCGTGAGCAGAAAAAACATCTGGCCTCTCCATAAGCTTTGCAATCAAACGTTGTTTTGCTTCCTGAGGAAGTGAAGAGTTACCAAAGTCAAAAGAATCAGGAGACAAAGAAGTATTGGACTCAGACACATCACTTCTGGTTGTCAGCTGATGAAGTACATCAACAGGAAAAATTTGAGCAATAGGAGTACTACCCTTCAAAAGTACTTCCCTACTAGACATGTTCCTCACAGTCACACTTACCATTCGATTTGTCACAGTTGAAGCAAGCTGCAGTTTAGGCCTCACCAACAATTCTTCAGGAGCTATGGTATCAGTGGCCTGATCAATTAGAACATGCTTATCAAACAGCTCACCGGAAAACTTTGTCTTGCCATTAATGCGATGAATTTCTCCAGGCCTCAGAGTAACTGGTTGGTGCTGAATGAACCACACCACTCCAGGTTTATCTGGACAAGCAGAAACGTCAACAGAATCTTGAATAGTCTCAAACGCTGCTTTAACCACCGGATGAACAGTCAAGACACTCATGAAGTTGTCTCCTGCCTTCTCTGTACAAGCATCGAACAACTCTGATCAAAGAAGTATTTGTCCCAACCAAGAGTGCTATCCCCTGGTCTGGCTTTGGATTGGGACAAACTAAAGCAAGAGTATCAACCGTTTGAGGCACTCCAACAACAGCTGCAGTGAATTCAAGACAAATCGGTAAGTACCCATCATAAGGATACTTATGAGAGCTTAAACCCCAAATTTGCAAGTTTTCCACAGGCTTCATAGGTAAATGTGACAAATGTGCATGCTAGAAATTTCTGTACAAGATAGTAACCTGTGAACCACTATCCAATAAGGCATTGGCACAGACCCCTTCAATCTGTACAGGAACCTCAGAAGTTGGACCTACTAAATCGTGAGGAAGATCAGAAGAACATGGACTTTGAGAAGGAAATGTTGGAACGAATTTCAAGTGTCGTTCCCTCACAGAACCCCCTTGGCGTTTCCCAGTGAACGACTCTGTTTAATGAGCTTCTGGTTAACTTTCCTCAGCTTTGCATTCTCATCTTGTGTGTCCGTCTTCGCCACACTTGTAGCAGAAAATATCTGGCTTAAGCGGCGCAACAATGTCTTTCTTAGGAACAGCATCCCTATTTTTGGCATAAGAAACCGCAACAGGACCTGTTTTCAACGGAGCCACCTCCTTCACAGAAGCTGAAGAGACGATTTTCAGGAGTTTACTCATTTGAGTTGACAATTCCTTTACCTAACGTTTCAAGATATCAACCTCTTTCTTTGAGACAGTTGGCGGCGATACAGCAGTAGCAGCAGCCACTCCAACTTTGGACTTATCTCTGGCACTTATCCAGTTCTCGTCCTCTCTTACCTCTCGAAGAAGCTCAGAAAAACTTGGTGTCTCACGCAAACTGTAAGTCACTCTTAGCCTCATCGCTACCATGTCAGTGGTAAGTAACAAAATAACAAAATAACCTGTTGCTCAAATAAAGATTATTTACCCAGATGAATTTACTGTGTGGCTTATTTCTTTAGCTCAAATGAAAACAACGTTTACATTATAACGGATAATGACTGTGCTTCTAAGGATTCAAATCACAGTTGTCACTCCCTTTTTGATTACAGAACACCCTTCCTAATTTGGAATTCACCACAAATTAGGACGTGATACAAATGCTGAGTGTCGATTGATCACATTAGAAACAAGACAAAACAACAAAAGAAACAAACACTTTTACAAAAATCGACCAGCTGTTCAACTCGTTTGAACAATTCCAAAGACTCAAATGAATTGAGTCACAGTTCACAGAATCACGGTTACTCAGGTGTAAACATGTTATCAATACCTAGGTATTTGTCACTCGTTGGGGCCCATTATCATTGGTGCACACTATCGTTGGTGCATATGGTGAAACAAATCCGTTTGTCATGAGAGAATGCAAACACGTTGACATTACTCACGAATCCTCACGAATCAGTGGGGCAGCGATCATCGGAACTTTCCCCCAGCAGAAAACATCCTTGCTGTTATGACCCTGTCGATGCAGATAGGAGGAGTTCTAGGCAATCGGGATTCAGGAGAAATCAATGCTGTGCGACAGCCATCACCTGAATGTTTCCAGACCCGCTATTCACGTAGGGATCAATCCGTTGTGTGAACTGCAACCAACACGACGAAAAACTCTGGTCCACAATGCGAACAGATTCCTAAAACTGTCTGCTTCAAGTTAGCCTCGCTAAATAATGTTAACTGTTTATTTTCCGTTCTGATTTAACTCCACGTGCGATAACGCAGCGTCCCGATTCCTCTTCTCTCTTCTTCGTGCTCTTTCCGCCTCCCTGGGCTGGATTCTGATTGGACAATGTAGTCTGACGGTCAAACTTGGAGACAGTTCTCATTGGTCTCATTTAAACTCAAGACAATTTTCCACACAAAAATACAAAACACAATATTAAATATGCAGTGAACTAGGACCACAATTTTAACCCAAGCTTTTGTTATATAAGAGGTAATTGTATTCAAGCGAACATCCTGTAAGTGTCAGAACTGAAAACGCCCTTGTTACTGAAATAACAACTGTTATTGACATGAGGCTCAGCGAACGGCAGGTCCTAGAATGCACCTGTCATCGACAGGTTGAACACCGTCTCCACAGAAGAATATCAATGCCTACTTCTCGAGCCCTGCCCACTGGTTCGCCGCGAGCATGACAGTACTGAACACAAGCTGCACGGAACCAGATAGAGCGAGTGTAAGCATCATGCCGTTAAAGGTCGCAAAATATTGTGCAGTGCCTGGTTGTGGAAGAACACAGTCTGCATAACCTTCATTCGGATTCCAACAGTAGGAATGCGTGGTTGAAGTTAATTTTTAAAGACGTTCCAGCTCACGTGGGGAAAACATTGAGCGTTTGTTCGCTTCATTTCAACGCGGATTCCTTGAACAAGTCTTTGCGGAGAGACTAAAATTAAAAAGCAGTGCTCAACATTGGATCCGATAGGAATGGCGCAGCAATCTTATGTGAGTAAAACATATTTGTACTATGCGTCACTATTGCTTTGTTAGAGATCGCTTGATATGCCCTGATAGTATTACCTGGGGACCTCTAGTCATTTGTAATAATTGTAATCGGCATCTCTGTGATTTGGCGGGCTCATATATCATTTTTCAAGGTTTTATACACCGTTTGCGAATAATGGAGGCTGTTTTGAAGTGTTTTGATATTATTTCTGGTGCTGGGTCATATCCATATCATATCCATATCTGCCAACACTGTCGTTTTGGCCGGGAGTCTACCGTTTGTTTATTTATCCTGAAAACTATAACATTTGAGACCCGCGATCATGGTGATCTTCTGTCCGGTTCGCGGGTCTTAAATGCTGACATGTACGGACATATATCACTAAACACCATACAACTATAGGCTATACAAACTATACGCAAAGCCTTGCCATCACATCCGGGAAATAAGTCCGTAAATTTGAGTAAAATCACGTTATGTAACGTTACGTGTCTAACCAAATTCACAGAAGGCTCCAACTAAGTCAACTACGCAAGCTGCTATCCAATCATAGCAGTGGGCATTTACTTCCAAGTCTTCTTTGCGGCCCGCCCTTAAAAACCGATCGTTTCTCCAACCGGCCTCAAAAACAGGGTAGAAAATAGCCTATTACTTATTGATTTTGATGTTTTCGAATGTAAAAACCATGCGAACGTCATAAGTAGACATCAGACAATAGTATAAAACAATAAAAACGGCCAGTTCACTGCACCTTTAAAACAATTTGTCTTTAAGAATGGTTGAAAATAAACAAACAATAGCATCTCAAGATATGTTTTTTTTTACAATGAGTGGGCTACATAAAGACACAGCAGTGTCAACGTCGTGATCCATAGGAAAGCCCATCAGTGTCCTGGATGTGTATTGACAGGCCTGAGAGGGAGAGGAAGTGGCCTGGAGTCAGTCACCTTGGCCGAGGCACAATGTCAGCCTGGCTCTGGCCATCATTCTTTAGCTCTGTCCGGGGTATTATTTAAAGGCAAACAAATATCAGGGCCAGAATGTCAGCACAAGGACACGGAGCCTGCCTCTCATCTCAACTAATCAGTGTCCGGGTTTAAAATGGCCCTTTCCCCTGCCCTCCTCCCCAAATCTATCTTCCCCGTCCACCCCTGTGACAACAACATCAGAGTTACACCCCCCCCAGCCCCTGCACCAGATTTACCGTCACGTCCTGCTGCCGCGCGATTTATCGACATTACTTGTCAGCTTTCTTTTCAGGAAAGTGCACAAAGAATAAATTTTAACTGCATCTTAATGTTAAATATTCTGGAAACAGTAAATTTCATGCTATGTGATGCTCAGAAATACATGTACGTACATTATCACGTTATTAGGGCGAAAAATGAGCTTTTTTTCCTTTATTTTATGGCTGGAGATTGTAATTTAATAACCAGGAGCTCATAACGACTTCATCACACCCATTAATTACCGATACTTTATGCTGAGAAATCATCTCCGGCCGTTATATAATGCATCAAAAGTTTAAGTAATTTAATTTGATTGTTTTTATTACCTAATTACTTCCAAGAAATGGATTCTCGAAAAAGAGAGATCTCAGGATGATATATCTCAATATGTAATTTTATGAACTTGATCATTTAATAGATCACATCCTTCTAGGCTGAAATCAGGAACTCATGTGGTACTGCCCTGTTACGTGAGTGTATAATTTCATAAAACTTTGAAGAACAGGTTAAAAGCATTACATCAGCATTACCACATAAACCTACAACATAATGAATGTCCTTATCTGCTATTGGTTGAACAAACAGATAGTCCCACCCCCTATGTTGCAATGTCAGGGTGCTCAAGATGCACAAACAGGGTAATGTTCTGATCACAGCAGAGCTTTTTAATCTACAAAAGTTGGTTTGTTTCCATAAAATGTAAAAATGTCTGAAAGCATTATAAAGGATGATTCATATGTGCACACTACTGCAATGAAAAATAAAGAGTGATATTCTTTAGGAATGAGTGATGTCACGAATCCCTCTCTGTTAAAACCCCTCACATCCAACCTACTGGCTTCATCGCGGTACGTAACGCCCACTTTTCACTATCCAATCACAATTCCTAATGAATAAAACTCTGCCATCCAGCCACATTAAACACAAGAACAATAAGTCCGTTACTATGAAGTCTTCCATCATCATCTCCAGCATGATGATGCGATGGGCTAATCTATTTTGCTGGGTGATTACCAACAATGGACAAATAGATCCCATGAACGCAACATCTGTCTTAGTGGTGTTGTTGATGCTCTTAACCACATTCTCTGGACCCAGTTCAAAAAAATCATTACACCAGCAATAAACACGTACATTTCAATCAATACATCCCCATTTTTTTCCCTTTTTCAAATCGTCTGCGATACAGCCCCAGGCACGTGTGACCATAAAAGTATGTAAAATAAATTAGGAGAGCATAATGAGAGGCTCCAGCAATTCGCCCATAAATATAACATAACAACCACAACTAAAATGTCACAGGATCCAATAAATCAATTTTGCCGGGACAGGCCTGTCTTTATGTTCGCTGCACACAGCCATGTTTATAGGCTTTTTATTGGAGGATCTCGTTTTTTTGGCCAGAGTGTGGACTGAGCGCACAGCTACAAACACAGGTTGTACACATCACAGGTTTAATATGTTTTCCCTGCGATTCATCACCATGACACTGACACCTGAGGCCAGGCCTGCCACCATTTTCTCCTTAAATGGTTTCTCTGGGACTCTGGATGAAGGTGATTGGTTAGAGAAGGACCTGCGTTTTGGATTAATTCACTCTTGATGTGAAATGAGGGAGTAAAACTCCCGCGAAATGGGATGATTGAATCCAGAGCTAAAGATCTGATGGAGAGCGTTTGGATTAACCAGCGGCTTTGAGTAATAGTCGCTGTTTAAAAATGATGTCACAGATGCATTATTAGAGAACAAACATCTTTAATCATAGATTAGAAAACGGCTCTTTACCCAGAAGGCCATGAAACCACATTATACTAAAATAATAAAACAGTACTGGCTAGTGATACGGTCTTGAAGTTTTGTAATAAATATATTCAAGGGCCTCATGAATCACTAGGATGTTAAGAACCTGATGACTGTGGTTGTTATTATACTTCATGTTCCTGTTTCCTTAATGTTTCCTTTTTTTTTTAAAGAAGCAACATTTAGTAAAACAAAACACTTTCCAATAGTATTTTTAATTACACAATGTTCTATGAATAACTTGTCAGTATGTGTACTGATTTAAGTCTCGCAAGCGCTCATAACACAGTAACTGCTGTCAGTTCATTTCAAGTTGGATATGACAAAAGTAATGACTCACAGTTCAGCGAGTCAAGAACCACTGAACGATTTAGTCATTAGACCGATTCAAACAGATAACTCATGAGCGCTAGGCTCATTCATTCGTGAACTGCACTAAATTGGATGCGTTTTATGTTTGTGACGCTAAGAAATGTGTTGACTACATGTTACCTGCGAACTGAATGTGTCGCCACAAAACAATAAACACTGCAAGCTCACGATCATTGCTGTAGAAAACAGAATTTAATGGAGTCCTCACCCTTTAAATGGGCTGTTACCAACCATACAAATCCTCAAAACATCTTCATACAAAAGGAGCCCTGTTTATAAAGTCCTTGCGCCACTTTTTCACACTTAACCAAGTTCAGGCCCACAGTTAGCTGGATATTTTCAAGGAAGAGACACTTGACCTCATTAGAGCTTCTCATATGTTATAAAACAACCGAATCGAACATAAAACACAGGGATGCAATTATTGTAATAGCTGCCCTCTAAAATGGCTTCCTTCAGCAAGAGGACAAGCTAATGAGTGCTGGGTGATTGATGAGGCTGTGGCCCCGGCAGCTGAAAAACACACGGCTCTTCTGAAGGAGCGGCCGGGATGAAAACAACGCCTTTCTATCCCCCTGGGTTGGATACCAACACTTAGCTTCTCATTGGAGGGAAAGGTGATATTTGGAGGCTATAAGTAACACGTACAGGCTGAGGTGGCAGACACATCAAGGCCGGTCACAAAATCTGAGCAGCAGCTATGCAAACATGGTATAAAAAGACCATGAGGAGGATCCTATAGTTCACTAGACTAAAGCGGCATACTGTAATGTCCAAGCAGGGGATGTTAGTACGGCTATTCTAATTAGGTATTTTTGTTAATTATAATAAAACAGGACTCCAAAAAAATCAAGTGACGCATATGCAAGAGTAATTAATCATGCAAACCTAAAAAACATCTATTGCAAATTGAGCTCTGTTTGAATATTTACAAGACAGACTAAAGTATAATATAATATAATAAATATTTTTAAATCTAAATATTTTCATTATAAATAATAATTATTAACAATAATAATAATAATAATAGATTAATGTCCAATAAAATAAAAGACATAAATAATACAATTATAAGTAATAATAAAATTATTATAAACAATAACGATAATTAATAAAATAACATGAATGAATAAAAATACAGAATAGCACAGAATACAAAATAGTGAATTGCTGTTTTTACCTGGTACGTAATATTTTAGAATAGTCTTTTGTAGTTTTGAAGTTTACCAACCCTAGCAACCTTACGTCAAATATCTTTTCATGACAAAAAAAGAAAATAAAACAAGGTTGTAAAAATAGGTTAAAACAAGTTTTGAAAACAATGATTCTAGGGAGGACATATTGTTCCTTAGAAAATAATCAAATAAAAACATAATATGTGACACTGGACTACATGTGTTTAGATGATTGTCCAACATCCTCAGCCCTTCTCCAAAGCCAAGCTATCAGATATGCCTCTAGAGGTGGGTTGTTTAAGAAACAATTAGGAGGGTATACAAAGCCATTTGCAGGCAGTCCCGCTTCCTCAACTCCCTAACTGGAGTACCTTTCAGGCCTGATTTATCACTCTGTCGCCTTCAGAAGGCAACATAATTAATAGGAGCATGGACTTCTAATTTCAATGACTTCCACAGCAAGTGGATTTCATTTGATTTATGATGGCCGGCAAGTTTGCATTTTATCAGTACATTCAGTAATTATTTATGCTGATGACCAATTTCAATGGGTCAGAACCATCTAACTCACTACTAATCAAAGAGAATTAGGGTTCACTGCATTATTCAAGAGCTACTAATTTATCTTTGGAACAAGGCTGGGGATTAGATGATGCCCTGCATGAAATACGCCACTGACTCCACTGTTTAAAGGCATGATTGCTGTTAACGGGGGTCGCAGGACCCTGATTGACACGTGGTTTTCAAACCCACCGTTGGAAACTCGACTCATACGAATCAACTGCATACTGGTATGAAGTACTTTGGTTTAAATGCGCACAATGACATTTCCATAACTAGAATTAATAGCCTTTAATGGCGAGATGTGGAATACAAAGTCCTTTCCAAGAACTGCGTTAGAACTCAGAGTCTGGAGTAAATCAAACATTTCAGAGTCTACCAAAAGTGAATGTGTAAATGAAATTAAGAGAATTTTATCCAAAGCGACTTACAAGTAGGGTGCAGTGGGCAGTTATCACTGCAGAGCAAACGGGGGTAAGGTGCCTCGCTCAAGGGCACTTCAGTCATTTCCTGGTGGCACTGAGAATTGAACCAGCGACCTTCTGGCTAAGAGTCCAACTCTCTAACCACTAGGCCACAACTGACCCTACTTACATATTTCTCTGTAGGATAATTCTCCAATTATAACATGTTTACTTTACATTTTACAGTCATTAATTTGTCACTTACAATGCATCAACATCACACACACAAAAAAATAAACATGTCAGTTGCTCAAATAAGCAATTATAATATTTCATGGTATTAATCGTTTTTATTTACGTTTTGCTTTTTCATACCAAGTTGGACCGAGGACCAAAAGTAATAAATATTTTCAAGTTCATTTTCTTTGGAATAACATGCACAAATTGTTCATCCACATTACCACCCTGTAACATATGTTAAGAAAACAAAAACAGTCAGTTTTGACGTCATGTCGACCTGACGTCCACTGCAGAGCCAGAGCCGTACAAGAACGATCCATGGTAGCAATTCCATCAAAGCTCCTTAAAATAACTGCTCATGTTACATGTCTTTGATGTCAAATACTGAGGGGATTGGGTCTACTGTAAAAAGCACTCATACCCGCCAGAGTGAGTGACATGGTTAAAATTCACAAGAACTACCAATTTTCGACAGGGGCAGAGCAAACATGACAGCGATTTATGATGTAGATCAATCTCATGGCTTAGTTGGTCAGAAAACTACGGCACACAACACAAAATGCATTCAGATTTAACCTTGAGAAGGTCAGAGACATGAAATGTCAGAACAGCTTTCTGCAGTTAAGAAAGACATTTAAAAATTAAACAGAAGCGTACTTGGTCATCTCAAATGCGGACACCGTCGACATACTATAATGCAAAACAAAAGCTATAGAAAATAGATGCACAAACATGTTTTCTCCACGGAGCAGACATCTCCAAACACAACGTAATAAACTGGAACTGCATGTTTTTATACACGCTGCATGCGGATGAGTACAATCTACAGTAAAGAGATGAAAAATGCAGTCTACGGGCATTTGACAACACATACAGCACTGATGATCAGACTCCATTTGTTACCTGCTCCCTTTTGTTGATTTGCCGTGTGATAAATTGCATTTAGCAAAGCAGCACAGGCTAAACAGTCCTGACAACTTTTATTGATTTGCATGGGATATATGCATGTAATCCTGTTTGCAGGTAAACTGTGGCGCTAGCAAAATCAAGTCGCCGCGGTTTAGCGGAGAGAAAATTGCAGGCACCGCACAGGGAGGTGGAATAGAGAGGCCGGCTGGAGAGAGAGGCGTGTGTCGCCCATTGGAATCTAAGAACTTGTATTAAGATATATTGGTTGCAGAATTCTTCAGGGCTTAAGCATTATTCATAGCGTAGCCTCTCCGTCTGAGACTGTTTATAAAACGAGACAGCTTCGGTCGTGATATAGCTTCGACAACAGGGCCAGCGCCACTTAACGTGGGCCAAGTTCTCCAACAGCCCCTTGATTTGCAAGCGCAACACAGATTCTTGATGAATGACTTAGTCAGGTAGAATAGCATGCACCCTTTACTCAAGAATTCACATTTACATGGAGCGCCCCCCACCCCATTTCCCTCTATACAACATGTCGGTTCAATTACGACCTGCTGTTTGTCATGGTACAGTATAAAGAGATCATTTGCACTCATTCAAGACCAACTGCAAAAAGACCACAAATGATTTGGGGATGAAACAGCACTTTTTCCAAATACATCACAGTTGACTGCGAAATATTTCACTCTTTTCCCTTAAAATATCGCGGTTGTGAGGGGACGGGTGCACTGGTATGGCTCAACCATACAAATGAGACGAACCGTCTGCGCAAGCCATGTCGGCAGTGACTTAAGAAGCCCCGTAAGATTGTTTATTCAGCAATTTCCACAGCCCCTCATACTTTACTCACTCTTATTAAATGGAAACAAGAGAATCACCTTCAAGCTTATTAATGATGGTCCTCCGGATGAAAGATGCCTGCAAAAATTCCCAACATCTGTTTGCTGCGCTCACTTCTCAGCGGGGCTGCACCTATTTCTCATGCTTAATGATGCTCATCCACTCTGCAAGTTTTACGGACAAATGTGTGTTTGGCCACATTCATCATTCTGAATGAGTGTTCTTGATGAGGCATCTGCTGGCCTGCTCCACACTCTCTACAGCGCTTTAAAAAATGACATCTCTCTCCATATGTTTTTCATTTATGAGAAATGTGTTGACATACAGATACATGCATGCATGCATATATATAAGTGTATATACACACACATCTGTGTGCATACTGTATATAAATGTGTTTATATAAAATCACACTTGAAAATGTGGGATTTTGGAATTTACATTGTAATAAACATTAACAAATAAATTTGTAAGGTCAAACTTCCTGGCTTCCACTGAAGCACACATCATGCCAAATTATATCAAATCTCACTGGGATAACATGGATCATCAGCTTCAGCATAAACTTGTGGGGTTCATGCCAGTTGACAATAAACCAAAAAAGGGGCCTATTAAATGTTTCAATTAAATGTCACTTGAATTATTATAATGGCAATTCTAACATTTGTATTAAATGTGTACATTTGTATCAGTCTCTCTCTCATGACCTTTTCATTTGAAATGATTTCTGTAGGTATGCAGTAATTGTTTTTAACAAAAATAGCCAATCATACATTGGAACTGTAGCAATTCTAAATTGTGTTATTCCATAGTTTTAATAAGTATATGATTATTAAAAAAAATAGATATACATTATATAATAAAGCAATAAGCCCCAAGAAGCAGTGGGTTACAGTGCATTTTATAACAGCTAAGGGCGTTGTGGCACGACGCGAAGCGGAGTGCCTAAAACCCCATAGCTGTTATAAAATGCACTGTAACCCACTGCTTCGAGGGGCTTATTGCATTTATAAAACGGTTATTCCATATGCTTAGCAAGGTTTCATAAAATAAAGTAAATAAAATGATATTTAGGCTATGTGGTGCGGTCAGCCGTTATATATTGAGGTATTTTATAACTCCGCTCAGCCAATCAGAATCAAGGACCAAAACTGACCGTTTTATAATATTAAGTAGAGTAAGTGACCTAACTACAGTATATTTTTTCACATATCATTTTTCCATATTTTTTATCTTTAAAATGCTAACATTTAACAATAAGGTTGTATTTGTTAACATTAGTTAATGCATAAGCTAACATGAACTAATTATTAACAACACAGTACAGTCTCGCGTTTTTTTTATATTAGTTCATGCTTATTTCAACATTTTCTGACACCAAACTTGTAACTGTGAGCATTAGTTAATGCACAGTGAACTAACATGAACAAGTGTATTGTTAAAGGGACAGTTCACCCAAAAATAAAAACTCTGTCATTGTTTACACACCCTCAAGTTGTTCCAAATCTGTATAAATGTCTTTGTAAAGATGAACACAGAGAAAGATATTTCGAAGAATGATTGTAACCAGTTCTTAGTCACCTATAGCAGGAAAAATGACAATGGTAGTCAAAAGTGCCCCAGAACTGTTTGCTTTCCTACATTCTTCAAAATATCATCTTTTGTGTTCAAGAGAAAGACATTTCTACTATGGTAGTCAATGGTGGCCAAGAACTGTTTGGTTACAAGCATTCTTCCAAATATCTTTCTCTGTGTTCATCACAACAAAAAAATGTATACGGATTTGAGGGTGAGTAAATGATGACAGAATTTTCATTTTTGGGTGAACTGTTCCTTTAAAAAAGATTAATAAAAAAAGTTACTGTACTTATTGTAAAATTTCACAAAACATTAATAAGAAGAATCACATTTCAAATCACAATTTTAATCAGAAAAATTGCGGCAAGATGTTTTCCTCCAAATCGTGCAGCCCTACCTACAGTACATATTTTCTCCGTGGAGCAGATCTTCAAACAGAATCTATTTATCAATCTAGCTACTTGTCAAGTAAAAAATAAAGCAAGGGAATACTTGAAGAGGAAAAACGAAACATCATAATTGAACAAAACAAGTGACAACAGTACCAATGACCCACAGCAGCACAAAAAACACAGTTACATGATGCCTTCATGAGAATGATCCAGACTGAGGCAACCACCATGGCTGATGTCCACAGCCTGAATGACAGACATTGTCTAAAACCTGCCTTTTCCATTGAGCTAAGACTCATCACTCGCAGACAACAAGCACGTCCCTGCGGACTAACATGAAAGGCCCGTGTATGCGCACGGACCAAGAGCATGTTGACATGAACAAACAACGCATTAGTCATCTCTGCAGTTGAGCTTAATAAATCGGGGCTGCGTTTGATCTCCAGCTGGTTCTGAATTCAGACGCTGAATGGCTCAAACAGGCACAAGTTGAAATACCAGGACACGCCGCCCGCTTTTTCCACCAGTCTGAGAATCAAAGCGTTCTCGTCAGCTCGAGGGAAAACTGAAAACAGTAAATAAGTCATAAATATGGTCATTACAGTAAAAAGCAGCATCACAGGCAGCAGGTTTTATACACCCACAGGGAAAGAGAGTGCGGTAAGTGTGCATGGTAACACTATGCAGGCCAATGAAGATGATACCGACATCCAACACTATAATACAGGCTACAGTTAAAGGGCCAGATCGTGGAGGTGAACGTTTGATCTACATGTTTTATGTTCAAATAAGCCAGCCGGTCTGGAAGCATTATGAAATATCATTTTTACTTTCTTTTTAAGGGATTTTAAAACCATAAAATGTCATAAGACTGGCAAGGCCGAATGGTTTGAAGAAAATAAATCTGTTACTTATACAATGAACCATAATGATGTCACCAATGTTAGAATTGCATTAGTTAAATGCAAAAATGATGTCTCTAACAAATCTGAAATTGTTATTGTTTTGTTGCACACTTAGTAAACTTTGTATAAATACTCAAGAGACTCTCTTGGTCTCTGTGTAACTGTCATGCTGCTTATTTCCAGAAATGATTCCTTTCTAAACTCGTAGCCTAGCAGAGAGAGCTTTGTACTTTATATAAAAAAAGAGTTTTTAAGGATCACATAAAGCCACTTGTCTTGTGCGAGGGTGGGAATGGATGGTGTCAGAGAGCCAGGCTTATTTAACGTAAGCCTGTGTAAAACTATCTGTCCAACAAACAGCTGCAGCACCTCAGCTGGACCAAGAGGAATAAATCATCTCTCGCAAGGCAAAACAGGCACAGTGTGAAGTCCAGCTTCCAGCTCAAACTTCTGACGGCCATAAACGAGGAACAGCTATTTATTCATGCCTTCACGTCACCCTTCTCAGACCTGGAGCAGGTCATGTGACGTCATGTGTCTACAGTCATTTATAACAACACACACCGAACAGGCCATGCTGGGATTGACTGGAGGAGTTAGTAAAAATAAATTTAATTCATATAAAGCGATGATGTCGGATAATTGGGATGTTAAAATGTCTCCCATCCATCTTCACAAAAGTGCATCCGTCAGTCTTCGGGTCCACAAGTGTATGTGCTCACATAATGACATGTTTATTATAGCTGCCGTGTTTCCACAAAGAGAGATTTGTGACGGGATATGTCACATCAATTAAAAAAATATTTAACCGCAATAGAAAACACATGATATTCTGTGATGATTTTCTTCAATGGCATCTCATGAAGACCACCAGAATAAAAGTCGTCCATATAACTTGTGCTACAATCCACATCTTCTTAAGATGTATGATACCTTGTAAAGCTAAAAACTTTCCTTTTAGTGAACATTTACTGGAGAGCTGAAGACTGGTTCAAGTTTAAAGATTCCAGTTCATTTCCTGATGCAGATCTTCAACTCTCTGATTCATTGTGCCAATGTTACAGGTTAAATGTTATGTAACAGAATTAAATAAACTAACTGTCTTCTGGACCTAAATATATTTAACAAGGGTAATCCATTTCTACAGCTATGTGCCACATTCACAAATCCAACCTGTCATCAGCAAATTCCACAAACGTCAGTTTCAATAAAGAAACTAAACAAAGAATCCGCTTTTGTGTTTGCATTTCCATTTAAAGAGTAAGAACAACCGCTCTCACGCTCAAATGATGCAGAACAACCCTAAACTGACACGCGTGTTACATATGATTACGTGTAATGCGCCCACAGAGGACAAATCGCTACAAAATCGCTTCCCAACATTAACATTATTACATCAGTAAATTCTATAACCGAAACAGCAAACACAATTTCAAAGTAGACCAAGAGGTCGGAGATGTTTATTAGTTTTCATTTAGCACTATGCAACATGAATGATAAAAGATGGAGAGGCGCATTACTGCAATTTCGCTCGGCCTGTCTAACAAAGTTCACACACGCGCTCACAAACATTCACACTTACTCAGACAGGACCGGTTTTCAAGGAACCCGGGGTTTACGACTGCTATGTGAAACATTTATAATTTATGATGTATTTGATGTGGTGATATGTATAAACTTCAGAGGAATTTTAATAAGGTTCGAGCAATTAAAAAAAACTTTGTGAAGGGTTGTTTTCTCTTTTTTTTTTAGGAATTATTTCTGTCGAAAGGAAAAGTTGGAATGCGGGCTGAACAGAACTGAAGAAAGAAAAAAGTAATTTCATCTTTTTTTATTTCAATGCCTTATTGATCTTGGAGCTGGGACCTTACAAAGGCTATTTAATGGCCCAACTAGTGACTGCTCCACAATGTCCAATACAGTCAGCAAAGGAAAGCATTTTCATTGATCAATGTCTTTGCGAAGCACAGAGATAAAGATTGATAACGGACTTCAACAAATCCTAAAATCAATTAGAGCTTAATGAATAAACTGAATCAGCATAAAGGTGCTTTACAACAAACACTCTTTCACCTTCAATACGATACAAAACACAGAACCGGCCTGGACGTTCTGTACGATCTCCGCTGGCGTCAACGTAAGATATTAATCTTTTCGACAAGGGGGATTGTGTCTGTACGAGCCGCTGATAAGCAGTAACCTTTCATAATTGGTTTTCCTTAAGGAAAAATTAAAACAAATGGATGTTAAAGCTGCTTTCTACATCTCCCAGTGCCTTGAGAAACAAGTAATAGAAATAATTGCATAGAGAAGGGTCTGAGTGCTAATTTGTTTCCCTATTAGAAAATCTCTCTCCTTCGTGATTCAATTTGTGTTGTGCGCTGGCAATGCCCACACTGCAGGCTTATTTGAATCAACCCTCTGTCAAGACTAATAAAACAGAAGGAGCGAAGGGGATGGATTAAGAAGCAGGCATACGGAAAAGTTGAAGGAGAGAGATGGAGTGGCGATAAGAGGCCAAGACAGGCCACATCACCGCCTTTCTCGGCCTTCACTCATTCCAGTGAGTCCAGAACAATGTCACGGAGCTAATTCTCCTAACAAAGCCATCAGATTTGACTAGTCTGCTGGAAAATACGACTAAAGCTGGTAGTGGCGTTTCGGAAAACGTGGTAGTTGGTCGTCGGATGGTCAACAAGCGGTTAACAGGCCACCATGCAACACATCTTCAGTTAACGTAAAACAGAAAAGTGTCATATTTATTCATCCTCATGTCATTTCAAACCTGCATGACTTTCTTTCTTCTGCAGAACACAAAAGAAGATATTTTTAAGAACGTTGGTCACCAAACAACATTAGACCCCATTGACTTCCATTTTATGGACACAACACCACTCAAATATCTTCTTATGTGTTCCACAGAAAAAACAGTTATCACTTTTCCGATCTTAAATTGGACTTTCCATTGGGATTACAACAAGGCAGCAACATTTCTGAGAGTCCCACCAAAAGCCTTCAATGGAAAACTTGAAGCGATCCTGCCATATAACTGTAGTTAAGAATTGAAAAGCATGTAACAAATCAGATTTTGGATGATATGAAAGTGTGCAAGCAAGTCAAAGACACTTCACCTCCCCATCACGTCACATCAGTCATTCCCAAACTCTCAGCAATTCTTCACCCATCGCACCTATTTTCTAGGCTGTCTGGCGGATAGAGGCTTTGATCTCTCACACCTCTCGGGTGTCAATCTGCTCTGACTGACAGCCTGACCCTGCCTCCCCAGAGGAGGGCCTGACAGCCTAACAGCACTCTGACTGTCATCTCAATGGAAACGGCTCTGTATTATTCTTTACATTATTGTCCACACTTTCCTTTCCTATAAAAGCCGGGCTCAAAGGAACACTATAAACGCTGCTCAGAAATATGGCAGGCTCTGATTATGCCATGTGGGATGAAAGGCATATTTCTTCCTGACGGTTCTCCCGTTTTTCAATGACACAATACACTTTCCATTCATTACTGTTCGCCATGGGCGCGCCTGGATCGGGGAACGTTGCTTGGAAGTGGTTTAGCTTGTCCTTGGCATTCGATTCCTCAGGACCATTTATCTGATGATATATTTTCCTTTTGGAAAGGCAAGTTGGGATTCTTTCCCTAACAGGAAGGACATTGATAAGACATCAGGGATTTGCTTATTTTGATCTATGGCCGTTGCATTTGCACTAGTATATTCTTTATGGCAAAGAGTGACCACAAGTATGTCTCTGAGCAAAATAAATCACAACTTGCCAGAAAGCCATATATTTATACCATGAAACGGAGAACGGCTTGGAAATGTTGTGAAATGAGGTCACAGCATGCAACTAAAGTTTAATTTGATCCTTATTCGACGGCTATTTTTCATCCTCGCACTTTACATGCTCGACCAACATTACAATGACAGCATCATAAAATGCCAGCGGATTTTCCCTGATTGTTAATAGTAAAAAGGTCACTTTTCAGGATATGGAATATATTACATTAACTTTGAAAAAAGCTTAGAAATGAAGATGTAAAAGCAATGCGAGGCTTTCAGGATCTCCAGTTTTGACAGCGGTGTGATTTAGAAGTCCCAAGCAAAATAATTCCTACCCATAGGGATACACTATTCAACATTAGTCTGCTGACAACACTAACCCAGTCAAAACCACAATTTTTCATCTTCAGCTTGATTAATGAACTTGGTGTACTGACCGTTTTCACATTATGTAGTGAACGGCTAAGGAATGTTTTTTTTCTCTTTCTAAAGGCCCGCTGAACTCGACATCCACCTAGAGAAAACCCTGTGACAAATCTACCTTTTTTCCAGCACGCACAGAAGCCTGTAAGCACCGCTCAACAGCCTATGTGGAAACAGAGTTGAAGGGTCATGTAAACTAGCAGGCAATGCAAAGGCTAGGAAGAGAAAACAGAAACAATCGGCTCCTCAACCCAGAGGCCCAGACTGCACAGCCGTTTGGCATGGCAAACACCTTTGCGTCCGCTCTCGGCATGTTCCTTTAACTGACAGTGCAGAGAGAGAGGGAGAAAGAGGTGACACCCGTGCCAGATCAGACTCGTGTCGCCGGGCGACATACCGCACCAGACGAGTCTGGTAATGGCACTACAAGGCTACCACGCCGCACACATGAGCCAGGCACATCTTGGCTTGTCACCGGCCGACGCACTATTGCGCATCATATCAGGACCCAGGGCTCGCTGGGAAGTAAGATCTGATGCTTTGAGGGGCTGAAACAAGCAACCGCGCATCTGCCTTAGGTCTACCGGATTATTCCACCCGGCATGAACAGAAGCTCCCGTTTTCTCCACACTAGACTGCAACCTGGAGCCTCGCTGGAGATTTGAGAGAAAGCCCATACAATCAAACGACTGACTGAGGGAGGAAAATAAGAAATGTTGAACTTTGCAAAGCTCCACGCTGGTAACCGGGAGCAGTTTTCCTGCATGCAAGATGTTGTATCGGGTGGAATAAAAGCTTTCGATGAGCTGACTAACACGAAAGAGTGTCAGAATGGATTTGATTATCGAAGTGAATTTTTCAACACCAGTCGGGCCGTGCCTGCCTACAGTCCAAAATTCTGAGAAAGAGAAGAGCTTAGAAAGATAAATGAAATCATTGCATCAGTGCCAACTCGAATGCCGCTTAAAAAAGTTGGTCTTAACAGAAACGCAGCAGGCTAAGACCTCCACAAATCTTCTTTTGACACACATCAACACAAATACCTTTTCAACATTTCAAGATGTGTTGTATCTCTCATGGTTTACTTTTATTACCCTAACCCACGCCTGTTAAAGGTTGTTCTGTCAGTAAACCGCAAGGCTGCTGTGTTCGGCAATGACCCATTTAAAACTGAACTTTGAGTGACCCTGTTTGCCTTGTGACCTCGGTAAAGGTAAAGACAAAAAGAGAAAAAGTGAGACAGGGAAGAAAAGAGACCGATATGCTAACCCGTCCGCCCACTCCCGCCTTCCTAAACCAAAAGCATTCAGTATCCACCGAGACAGCAACCACACAGCCAATCGAAGCCTTCTGGCCATTGAGAAATTATCTTTGCTCCGTGACATAGGTGGACTCTGAACCGGTGACCTCGGGAACCCTCTTCTCTTGCCTCCTAAAATAACCCATGGCAACACACAAGCACTGCTTGTACATAAAACGGAGAAGAAAAAGTAGATTTATTTTTCTCTGACAGGTCCAGGCTCATGTTACATGTCAGGCCAAGTGCAAAGCCTGAAATCACAGGGCTAGATTTTCACCTCTTACAACGGCAAAGCCTAAACTCTTGTCATTATATCAATTTATTTCAATGTCATTGGTGTGGGCTCGGGTTTGTCTAACTCAATGAACGGCGACGTGAGTACGGTCGGATCTGACTTTATGACATTTTCCAAGCACCTAGCAAAGTGGAAAAAACTTGCTTGAGTGCACACATACTGTACATCCCTTCAAAAAGTGCACAAACAATCTAAACAACAGAAACAACAAAACCTTGATAATTTGTCACTCGCTTTGGAAAAGTGCTTGGAGAAGGCCTTGGGGGTGAGAAATCCGCTCTTTTTAAAAAAAAACTTTTTTATTTTTTCTCATGTACGGGGCGATTTGCCAAGCTACATCTCAGAAGGCAAGTCTCTCCCTTAGGCACTCAGCTCACAAATACAGTTTGATCTGATGTAGTTTTGGATTTGTGTCTGGAGGGCTGTTCCTCGTGGTGACAGTCCCGGAGGGAAGACGGGAGTATCGCATTCTGTTCGGAGTGCTCCGTCACGCCACCCAGGCCATATGCTCTCTGCTCGCCTGGTGCCACACTGCTGCCATCTCACCAGTCTGCCCTGGGTACTACAGACAACAGCTGGCTGCTGTTGTGGGCACATAAAAACCCACATAAACAAGACAGGGTAGAGTGAGCGTGCTCACTTAGCAGAGGCAGGTCATTGGTACAGATTGCTAAGGGAGAAATAAAACATGTAGGATCTGGTCCAAAACCTAGAGATGCCTACATGGGCACCATTTTAGGGCATCGAAGGTGCACTCTAGATGCTCTGGAAGTGAAATTGTGCTGTTTTTGGCCACATTTTAGAAGCAGAAGATGCAACTTTACAATCCCATAACGCATTGCAACAAGCTTAGTAGAAAAAAATCTATAGCAACATGCTAACACCAAACTCAAATCCAAACATTGTGTCCTGTGGACTTCATGTAAAGTTGTAGTCTGAAAAGAGCGTTCAGCTGGGTGTTGGAACAGAGCCTTTGTAAAGGCATTACATATGCCATAGTATGCATTCTTGTTACACGCTGTGGCGCGGGTCCTCACCTCCTGACAGCGGTGATCAGACACAGTTAAGCAGGGCCAGTGATAGTTATGTGATCCTGCCGGGTGTCGTCTTGGGAACGGCACACATAGAGGACCTTCAGTGAGGACGGACATGCACATCAATGTCGGTGTGAAATTCAAACAGACTGATCCAGGGCACGTTCAGGATTACACCGTGCCCCCCTTCCTCTCTGCTCGCTTCGTGGCACAATAGGCTGCCTGTGAAAGGGCTGGAGTGAGCCATTAGCTCTGCTAAAGTGTCGATTCATAGCTGCTGTGGGAAAAGGAAGGTTGCTTTAGGGTTGAATTACATAGCTCACCTGGAAAGGCCTGTCCCACCTCGACTCCTTCAAGCAGGTGCCGTTTCCTGTCGTCTAACACTCAAGGTCAATGACGTGTGTCAGGTACTTTTGCTTTCAGAATAAAAATTTAATGGGCATTTACATAAGGATTTATGAGATTTTAAACATGTCCACGCAGTGGACCCTAGACGTTTGTGGACACTTGGGCCCGGTTGCACAGACAAGGCTTAGCTTAAGCCAGGACTATGCTTTCATAGTCGATTTCGGAAAAATGCCTTCGAAAAAACATGACTGATGTGCATTTTGAAACAAAACAGTGCCATTGACATATTTTGAGATGTGTCAGGGAAAGCTATTTTCAGTTAAGACAGGTCAAACATTAATTTTAGTCTATGAGTAGCCTAAAGCTTTCTTTGAAGAAAGTACCTGTAAAAACATTTTTGCCAAGTAAAATTACATAAAATGTGCAGTTTATTTCTGTAATTAATTTTTTTACAGCGTTTCATAAATACAGGAACTGATTTTATATGCTGCCTTTACAGCAGCCACAGAGATTTATGGGAAAATGTAACTCAAGCACACGCTTTAAAGAAATTGTTCACCCCAAATAAAAAAATATTTGATCATTTATTTAACCTCATGTCATTGGTCAGAACTGTTTTAATTACAAAATGAAAACTTTTTTCAAGTATTTGATGTAGAATATTAATAAAGCCTGACAGTATTTGATGTAGAATATTAATAAAGCCTGACAGAAAACACTACATAAACAGATGATTTATTAAAGAGGTAGTTTACTTAAAATAAAAATTCTGTCAATATATATTTAACCTCATGTACTTCTAAACCTGTATTTGACTTCTGAGGAACAGAAAAGAAGATATTTGAAAAATGTCTCAGGGGTTTTGTGTCTATACAATGGAAGTCAATGGACATCAATGTTTTAATTACAAACATTCCTCAAAACATCTTTTTTTGTGTTCTGTAAGGAAAGTCCTACAGGTTTAGAAGGACACGGGAGTGAATAAATGATGACAAAATATTCATTTAGTTTATTCATTGGTTTATTGGTTTATTCATTTCAAATATTCACTATCCCTCTAAAGCGCATGCTTGAGTGGCATGACTACATTTCCCATAATTCCCTGTGGCTGCTGTAAAGGCAGCATATAAATTCAGTTCACAGTGCATAAACACTCTTTTTTTATCATCTGAAACCGAACAAACACATTTTGGTTCTTTTTTGTTGATGGCTAACGCACGGTAACGGGGTAATGATAAACACAAAATAACGTAGCAACATTTTTAAAGAATGTGTTTTGTATTTAAACAGACAATTAATAGCACCAATCTCTACACGTTGTCGTTTTTTCCCCGACAGCCTCGGTCAGCATTGGGTTTAATTACACAATGGTTGCTAACTGAGAGAAATGTGCTCAGTGATCAGCTACATCACACAGTCCTGACACGGAGCTCAATAAGGTCTTCAGGAACAATACAGCCAGTCTCATCGACCGCCTCTCCCGAGCAGCTAGGAGTATCATTTAGCCAAGAGTGATAATTACATGCAGAATTTACTGAAAACTGTCAATGGCAGTGTCAATAGAGGGACTCTCAGCATCCATCATCCCCAGAATCAATGCCAATTTTCAGCTATGAATTCAAGAAAATGATAGGCGCCAAATAAATGGCCAGAGAAGGAAACACAAGACTCCTCGGGGAGGGATGAAACGGCTCAATTTCGCCCCTCTTGGAGTCGCTCTGCGTCCAATGGAAGAGGTCGTACAATGTTACGGGCAGAATATCTTCTAAACAAGATGTCGAACATTAGTGGGACGTGACAGGGGGGCTCGGGCCGGCCTAACATGCAGCAGGCCTGTATATATCTCGGGCTTGACAGATTTAAGGGCAGGGTCAGCAGGTGCTGGACTCAGCAGGAATTGAAGGTCAACGACATGCTCTGAACATTAAAAATGAATGTAACTGTTGCCTCACAAAGAGCAAATGAACGCAGAGTGATGCTGGAGATAATCTTAAGAGGGGCATTAAGATCAGCGCCGACCGGCTTTCAGCCAGAAAATGAGAAGCACTTAGCCAATAACGAGAGCCTAATGAGGATTCCTTTAACTGCGAGCACTCGCTCTTTGATTGAAAAAACATTTGTCTTACAGTAAAACTCTGATTCATGTGTCATTTCTATTGTGGATGTGGGCTTAGTAATAACCACATAAATCAGTTCATTCCAAGTTAGTGGAAAGAGACTTGCTGAAATAACATCATAATGCATTGGAATGATCAAATGATGTGGTAATGCTGTCCTATCCACTCAATGCTACAGTGTTTATAATTTGAGCATTTTATAGTTTTGGGATGTGTGTGAGCTTTGGCAGGGGAACGGCACTTCTTCATTTTGTCATGATGGGCAAAACCCTCAGCATGCAATTACTTTTCCAGTTACAAAGCTCTTTAGATTTAATCTCGGCCCGAGTGTCTGGGTAAACTGAACTTTAAGCTAAACTGCTGCCTCAGATAATACAAGAGAAATGCTTAACGCGAGCTCACGGCGGGAACAAACATCTAAATCTTCCTGTTATCATATATTGCCAAAACATGTCACCTCTGACTATTCTTACTTTGTTCACCCTGAAAAGGTGAGAGAGGCCCTGTTCCAAAATCTATAGTAGTGAGCTTCCCCATGGTTTATTGCATAAAAAGTCAGCTGCCTTCTACTGTAATGTACTGTGACTTTGTGAGTGATTCAATATTGGCAAATCTGTGTATGGTCGACTGGGCTAACAATTGATTTCAATAGTTATATATATGAAAGTATAGCATGTTGCTAATGCTAGGACTGGACGACATAACGGTACGGCATTAACCTGTTGCAATGGCATAATGTGCCAACCACAACAGATTCTCTATTTGGTGTATACCGCCGTATTTCAATAAGTGGGTGTGGCTACCTCACATACAGGGTTCTTGCGATAGACCAAACATGGCCCTGCACCCAAGTCTAAGACTGTTCACACAACAACAATGTAGCAAAAACAAGTTTTTCCTTTGTATTTAAAAAAGGTGTAACATGCACACACCAACGCTGTCAAAGCGAGCTGCATTCACACAGACCCACAAAATCAAACAAACATCATGTTATGCATGCCCAGGGTCATGCTACAAACAAATCAGTCTGTGCTACGAATAAATTTAATAATGTAGCACGTGTGCAATACAGTTTGGCAGGTGCATTAGACAGAGCCGCTTGTTTGTGTGAAGTGAGCTTGTCGTTGTGCTTCGTCTTGTGTGAGGTTAACTAATAGCGCACCACTGTTTATTTTCATTTTGCGATTAAAACTTCCATTGATCTAGAGCCCTATGATCTGAGCAATGTGGTAAAACATGGAATGAATCACGAAAGCAGTATTCTACTATTTAAATACGTCATCTGCTTGTTCTGCATGTCTATGAGTGAATGAGCTGCACATGTTACAAGCGTGACACTCGTGGAATTGTCTGTATCTTACTATACAAGGACATGCACACAAGAACTTCATCCACAGAGTTGTTCTAAGTTTATTTTACGAGCATTTCACTGTTTGTGTGAAGCTACTGTGTAGGGATGGGTATCGTTAAGACTTCATCGATATCAATACTGCTTATCGATATCGGTACTTATCAATACTGTTATCGATACTACGCTCTATAATTTAATGCAAAAACACATGATGTGAAAAGATGTTAAACATTTTAAGTTTCTTTATTACAACTGAGCTTTAGAACTGCAGTTTACAAATGCTTCTGAGCAAACAGAAAATGCCACATAACAAAACGTGTGAGTGTTCCTTAGCATACCACTTACGGCACTTAGCATGTGCATAGGAGAACATCATAATGTAATTCAACATATTTAATTTACATCACTATGGTTATTTGGCTGGTAGACCGTATTTCTTTTTTCATTTCTGGTTTTAGATCTACATACATTTAAGTACTATTTTCTAAGCAAGTAATTTTTTATAATTATATGTAATATTTTTTTATAATTTTACTAGCACATTTACTTCAATTTACTAAAGTAAGTAAATATACTCCGTAGCCGAATTATTAAAAACATGTTATAACTTGTTCTCAAATAAAGGACGTTTATTTTGACAGGTTGCCGCAAAGGGATGTTTGACGGAAGCTTCCTCGTTGTGAAACGCGGATGCTGAAAGCACCACAAGCGCAACCATGCCACTCTTTCACTCATAAACACGCAAAACAAGCAGATTACAAATACATCGCGGAAATCATATGGCCCTAGACATCATACATATGTCGAGCAAACTTCGGCCATCATTCAGGGATGGAAATGACAGGCAGAAGCAGCATCCTCTAATTCGCCATTCCGAATACACGGAGATAAAACAACGCAAGTATCGATAACAGTATCGTTTGTCATGAAGCTTATCGATACTCTGGTATCGACCCAATTATGTACCGGTCCAAAAAAGTACCGGTTCTCGGTACCCATCCCTACTACTGTGAAACAAGCTGCAGCTCAGGCGTCTTCGCAACCACCTGCCAAAATAAATGTCCGCTTAATTTGAACCAGATGATGAAATAATTAACTTGTAGAAAATTTATAAACTGTAGTAAACACAATGGTATACTTTAATATTGAACCAAACTCAGCAGCATATTTGTCACCATTTTTTCCCTTTCATTTTGTTAATCTGTTAATTGTCATATATTCCACGTATATTTATTCGCGTCACATGTTTTGCATTATGTACTGAAGGAAACTTGTCGTGAAGGACACTTCAGAGAGAGATATTTGTGTTGTTGGACAAATGTTGCGAAGAGACTCAGAAAAACTGATGAAATACGGTTGATTATCTTAATATGCCATAACTTTATACACGGCAGCATCCCACTGCACCCTGAGGTGTAATTTAAGTTTAATGTTAAACTTCTAAATTCTACAAAAAAATGTTGAGGGCTGTGTTTAATTTGTTTACATGGATAAATATTCACAACATCATCATTATGACAATAAACTGTTTCCATCACCTTAACGCGCATTTGAACTAAGGCAAACTCAAGATAAAATCTGCGTGTAGCATGTTAAATTTCTTTGATAATTCTGAGATTATCTTCGCATGTCCGTTTCATTTAGGCTTTCTCATGCGCATTTTCAAAACATCTAAATAGTTAGATAGAAAGCCCCTCAAAGATTGCACATTCCGTTACTCCTCCCCACCCCACTAACTTGCCAGATCTGCCACGCCCCTTATTCCGGCACCTCGGAATTTAAAAATTAAGCACTGCCCTTGACAAATTCAGAACATCAGCCTTCTAAGTATATTGACAGCTGATAATGTCACCGGTACTGTGTGAGTTCAAGCCCAAATATGATCCAGAAAATGCATTTGACCAAGCGGATTAATCAACTTTGCCAGCGTGTCTTTGCCAGCAGAGCGTAACAGATCGGTAAGGTTTTAGTTTTAAAAACTATTAGGTTTAACAATTAGCTAAATACAGCTAACTTCTGGAGCTGCCTTTGACGCTGTGTCTCAACACAACGCAACAAAGTCAATAAAACATATTATAACAAGGCATTTGTTGCATCCAGCGGGGACATAGTTACTGAATATAATGACTTATATTGACATTTTTCGTGTAGCATCACGCTGCAGGGGAGAACAGCCTCCAGATGGATTCAGCCTTGTAAATATAAAACCCTTTCTGCATTTGTGATCGTAGGGACGACAAAAAGCTAACAGCCTTTGTGCACAACCAGGTGTTAATATGCTGCACACACTCGGACTTTGGAGTTTTGGAACAGTGTTGTAAATAAAACTTAACCACCGATTTCTAATTTTGTCCTCGATTGGAATACCCAACTAAGTAGTTTTTCATTTGTAATGAAACACACCTAATCATTAAATAATGAATTCTATTTAATATACACCTATGATGCTCTAACGTGTTGACTATGTAGAAATCTCACTAGATTTTGAAACAGAGCCCACACGTCTGTTTCGTGTAGGTTGACATTAAAGGGTGAGAACGTGACCCGTATCATGCTTAACTCTTATTAGAGGGAAGCTCTTAATGACATGATGAGCAGACAGCTTTTTTATGACCTCAGTCTCAACTAGGCTTAAACCTCGTTCCTCAGGGCGACAAAGAATGACTGTTCCAAGAAGAGGATTCATCAGGAGCCAGAGAGGAGTCATATTTAATCCCCCCTGACGGCAAACTTGCCATCAGCTTTCCACTGACAGTGGCAAAGGGAAATGATTTGGGCAGATCAATCACTTGACTCATTGGTGGCGAGTCTCGGCTCCTGCATGTTTAAAAGGCCCCACTGACAGATGCGCTCCGACCGCCTGATTAAAGGCCCGCATCGTCTCGCTAACCTTTCATTTGAGGGATGATCGTCGCTGAGTGACAAATACTTCTCTGTTGCGGTTCAAGGCGAGGATATTGACATTCAGATTCGCCAGGCGCTCTCAGGAACAGATGTCACAGTTGGCAAGGAGCTTTGACAGCAACAGCAGGTACGGTGGAGCCACTTGGTTTTGCTGAAAGACATGTGCTCCCAGTCCTGACGGTGACAAGACTCACAACAAGTAGGTTTTTTTTGGACAGGCGAGACTGGGCCTCACCCCCTTTTTGCTTCGCAATTACCGTCAAAGCACATCTGTTTGCAGGGGCCCCGTTCCCAGAGCCTTCACCTTGACCCGTCTTTCATCTGGGCAATGTGAGTAACAGTGTGAACAGTGAGGTGTGAGGAGCGTGTCTTCTCTACCCGGCCCACAGACGTGAGTGAACGCATGTCCCACCCACCGCTGGGTTAAGAAATCCCTCCGCTAGCTCTGAGGTTGACACGCTAATGTCATCACCGCTGGCAGCCATGTAAAAGGGAAGTAGTGCTAACAGATAGAATATCAAAGTCAATATGCCTGTTGTGTTAAGACCGATCCCACCATCCCAAATGAGCTGCCAGCTCTCTCAAAGCTAAGACATGAGAACAGCGTTTCACCTTTCACTCAACTTCATACATCAGATAAGTTTGATAAAAACCTGGAAAAGGCATTTAATGTTGAAAAGTGAAAACACGGGGACAAAAATGTTTAGGCCAGTGTTAAATGTATATTTAACTATCCCTGGAAATAAAGTTGACATAAATACGAATAAAAAAGGAAGCCAAAAGTCAAGTGAATGGGATAACATGAACAATCAGGCCAGCTTATATATAAATACAGTGTTGGCATAAAGCAACATTGGACAGTTCTGATAATCAAGCAAAATTCAGTAAAATTTAAATTCTACTTTTCACAAAATATGCTTATAATATACTTTGTAGTGGATAAATTAGGAAAGGACTAAAACCAATTAAACATTTTATAGATCTTCAGAATTTTTGTATTTTCATTTGAATACATTCAGGTGATTTTTGCATGCATTGTTAGAGAATTTTACAGTTTATGTAACTATGGTCTAAAAATGTCCAATTTAAAGGTAAAATGCACCTAAAAATCAAATCCAGGAAACAGATACTTGTGGCTTTTTGAGTATGTGGCAAAAACACAAATCTACAAAGCAGTAAATGTAGTTTATTTATAATGTTGATTTCATTCAAATGAAGAAATCTCATCAAACAGGTCTATGCTACAGACAGGAGATATTTTTGGAAAACAGCTACAGTTGATGGCAGCTCAGACATTTTGTTACAAGCACCTGTGGTGTGTAAAGATCCATGTCATTAAAGCTGGCAGTCATTAACACATTTAAAGAAAAACTAACACCTCAAGACAAAATAAATGCAAGCTAAACACCTATTGTCACTTGGAACACTTTTTTAAACTCCACTTAGTTTGGTTTTGCTTTAAGTTTCTACACAGTTTTCAAACAATCCAAAAGTTAGAAAAATCTAAACCAGACGACCATCAAGGCAAATTATTTCAAAATAACTCTGGCCTTCACGAAATCTGTGTCTATGAAAATTTTATATTGAAAGCGATGCAGAAATTGGCGTAGGAACAGGATCCAGATGTTAAGGATCCAAATGTCATGTTGTATTTTAATATACAGAATAGGGTAATAGCTGAAATAAATGGTCATAATCATTTTGAGGTTAAATGCTGTATGAGGTTTCTCCAAAAAGTTCCAACTGAGGAAATTACAACATCTGTGTTCCGGCCGATGACCCGTTCGCTCAAATCGAACAAATAAGATAAAACGTTTGCTTGCATTCTCATAAAAAAGTAAGATGCCTGAATATTAGCTTGGATTCAAAGTTTCATTCAACCCCACGTACGTCGATATCAAAAATTACTTTTTGGGTGTCTGTTTACTAGTAATAATCAACATAATCCAAAAAAATAAGATATTTATATCTAAAGTTAAATAAATATAAGACAGCCAGTGCAAGCTCAGACTCGGTAAGCTTTTTATCAACATGGCCACAGATCGCTTATCAGCACTGAGTGCCGTGCCCATTACACACATTAAATATTACCCCGTACAGTTGGTCCTTTCACAGCTCAACCTACTTCATGTACTAAATAAAGAAGGTATTTACAAGAACACATTCTGTACCTTGAGAAATTGAACCCAACACATGGTTGACCTTGTTTTGAAATGATTTACGATTTCCTGTAAGAAATACGAACACTGTGTACTGTGAAACGCTGGCATTAACGGTCTATGAATATCCCTTCCCAACAGTAAAACACATTCTTCGTTAACTGCCACTGAATCGTCATTAAATTTAACAGGTTTGATTTAATGAAGCTCCACAGCACCGAAACCAACAGCAATGAGAAACTTTCTATTTGCGAGACATCATACGGCAACCTTACCCTCACATGCGGAGACACACCCACACTCTGACAGAAAATGTCTGCCAATCATTTTGTACAAGGCGGCAGTCATACCATCTTATCAGTGTCAATCACTGCAGCGAGCAGCCAGGAGCTCCCATAATTCCCTGCTTCAAAAAGAGAGGTGCAGAGATGTGGACATCCCACATACCCCAGAACAAAAACCGCTGGGGTGATAAAGGTACTTATAACCCTACATATATTTATGGATACCATTAAAAACAAAAGCGATATAAAGAAAATAGCTGACTGTGGAGTAAAAGGCCTGAAGGACCCAATTTCCTCCTGAAGTACCTGATGGACACAGTGACTAGCAGATTGCTTTCCCGCACCAATTTTTGGAGCATGTGAAAAATGGGGCCGCATGCTGGTATGTGGTCCAAGATGACTCATAAATCTTCCTTTATCTCCTCTGTGGTGTTAGCAGAAAAGGATGAGTTGCCTTTTTCCATCTCATTCACATGTCTATCTGTCTGTTATTCGTGCCCTTGAGCAAAGATTACTGATGCCCTGCCTTTGATATATGACACATCTCACAGTGCAGCTTTTCATCCAGTGAATTAACCCAGAAAAAAAATGCAAACCTGACTGCCATCACGCTCCCAGGCTCTCTCACTTCTCTTTTGTGCTCCCGAAACCCCCCACCTTCCTGATATTGAGCAGAAGGGGCAGAGAGCATTATGGGTACCCGAGTTTGGTGGCAAATTGTTTATTTGACCTCTGCACGTCTCTGCGTTTTATAATCTACTGTGTGTCATTCCTGTGTAATCCTCACAACAAATTGAACCTGTCAGTCCTGGACTGGATTTCATTTTCCTTAACCCCCCCCAGCGGGGACACATAAGGAGGGCGGTACCCAAAAACAAGCCCAGCACACTGCACACAGTTATGTAAATAATACCTGCTCTTTGGCAACATGAAAAACATTGAATTGCAGTATGAAAGCATGTCAAAAATGTTGTATATTGTGTGTTTAGAAATATAAATATCCAGCCACTACACACTGAAATTTCTTTCATTTTTCTGAAATCTCATTTTAACGGCATAGATTTGTTTGTGGTTACAGGTTTTTTTTACAGCTGAAGTGTGAAATTTTTGCACCACAAATGTCACAAAACTAAACTGTTCTGTCAGGATTTCCATGTTAGGCTGATCAGGATGCTAAAAGACAGCAATGTTACTTTGTGCATAAAAAATAAGTTTGAAATTTGTAAAAAAAAAAATAAAGGAAAACAAATGGAACAACTGCTTGCTTTATACTTCACAAAAATATAAAATAATATATTAACCAATTACTGAAGTGCCCGAGTAGCCTGCATTAAAAAGACATTATTTCTTCCTTAGTGCAAGACTTCATTAACCCTATTCTAATCCCCTATTTACATTTACAGGCTAAATTGAAGCTAAATAATTTGGTTCGAGCTCAGACGAACGGTACAATATTTTAATATGTAAGACAAATCATTATAAAACTTATCAAAGAAGCCATAAATAAAACATCAGGCCACTGGAAAAGTGCAGCAATCCATTATCATAATGGAACTGCTCATGATCCATTTCATTAACATGCAGTCTTCAACCCAAATAAATGTATTCTTTGCCCTATGAGAGCAAATCCATTTACAGGACAGCCAATGTTAATATCCGCTAGTCTACTGTGTAAGCTTTCTTTCAAACAGGTAGAAAAGGAAGCTATGCTAGATGTATATCTACACATACATATTTGTACAAAGTGGAAAGATACAGTCAACATATTGTTTTACAATAGTTATTAATTGTTAAACGAGAACTGGAAATACTATATAAACTGTTATGTGTCCATGTAATGTTATTACCAAAACAGCCCTGATTTTGATTTCTAGTCCATGTATGTTAGCTATACGGCCATCTATATTCTGTTTACGAAATTAATTTATTCAGATATTCACATGTCAAGATAATGTAAATATGTTCTTGTAGCTCAGTGGTAGAGTATTGAGTTAGTAGTGAAAAACGTTTTGGGTTTGATTATGTTTGGAACACATAAACTAATGTAGGGCTGTTCAACGATGAATCGCATTCAGAATAAAAGTTTGTGTTTATATAAATGTCTGTGCACTATGCATATTTATTTTGCATTTATTTACACATACATGTATATAAACTGCTCAAACAAATTAAGTCAGTTAACTTTCAGGAATATTAATCAAACCAGTAAGGAAGCATTAGTGATTGTGAACCATTTTTACTTGTTTTGGTGCAAATGAAAGTGACAACAGGTACACTGGAAAGGCAAGAGCAAGGGTGGTCTGGGGAGGTCAGGACCATCCTTAGAGGGTCTTACAGACCTCCATGTGCTTTGAAGTATCAAGATGAAAGCCTCCGATCTACAGTATTGTCATATCTTATGCTGGTACAGTGCAGAGCCCTCCTGGTGCATGATAATGCCCGACCTCATGTGGCCAGAGTCTGTAGGCAGTTTCTGGATGATGAAGGCATTGATGCCATTGACTGGCCCTCACGTCCCCCTGACTTAAATCCAGTTGAGAACCTCTGGAACCTCATGTATCCGAAGCCATCAAGTAGCACCATAGACTGTCCAGGAGCTCACTTATGCTCTGATCCAGGTGTGGGAGGAGATCCCACAGGACACCATGTGCCATCTCACCAGGAGTATTTCCTGACAATGTTGTGAGTTCTTATGGGCACGTGGGGCCATTCACATTACTGACTAACATTGTGAGTTGAATGAGCCAGTATTTTCATTTTTTTACTGTGATTTTACTGTAATTCCTGCCCTGAATGTGTTTATGATTTTGGCTTTCATTGACCATTGTCACATTATTTTGTTCTCACAACATTATGCAAAGTATATAATTGAAGAGTTTTAGAATATTTTGTGCATTGAGATCTAATACAGTGTGATTTAGGTGTTCCCTTAATTTTTTTGAGAAGTTGTATTTAGTAAATATTGGCATGTATATATTTGAAGAGTTTGGTCCATTTTTAAGATTTTTCAAAAATCATGTTTTTTATTATGTTATCATGTTTTTATTGTGTTAGTTAGCTGTAGCTGTGTTTTTGAGTTACTATGGCTTAAATCAAAACAAACTAACTGCATAAAAAACATGATTTTAGATTTTTTTTTTAAACGGAGTTATCTCATTTTGGAACCAAACTCTTCATTTATACTTTTATACAATTTAAATTATATTGAAACATTTATTCATATTTAGTTTTTATATTTTTCTTAAATATATAGGTATATGTATGTGTGTGTTCATAAACACAAAATGAATATGCACAGACATATATTATTACAAACACAAACTTTTATTCTGGGGTGCTTTTCCCAAAAGCATAGTTAGCCAACTATGGTCACAAGTTTCGTCATTCCAGCATAGTTCAACGATTTAAGTGTTTCCCAAAAACCATCGTTCCAACGATCAATCGCAAGCAGGATCGCAAAGTTGCGTGGTTGGAACTACAGGTCTACAGCTGTGGTTAGAAGCATCGTTCCTTATTATTATATACATATATTATTCTATTCAAATTCAATTTTACATATTTTAGTTTGTCAAGAAAATAGAAGCGCTGTTGTTTGAAAAGTGCGCATGCGCATGACCTGCATGCTCTATGGCCCAGGGGAATCCCTGGGCGGAATGACGAAGGAAGACACTTATAAATGAATTGTATATCGTGAAAAAAAACAACAGATAACAAAAATAGAAAAACAAAAGTAGTCCTTAAATGCAAAGTATGTTATTTACAGCAAGAATTTGACATTAATTCAATCTAAACGTATTTATTAGTAGACATCATTACTCCAACTCGGTTCAAACAACCAACTTGGTTCAAACAATTGATCTCCGACAGAGTCGTTAATTTCCCCAACGATGCATCGTTCTATGGTGGTTAAACAGCAAGTTATGTCGTTGTTCGGGAAACGCACCCCTGGATGCTTGAATGCACTCTAAATCGCTATGGATTAAAGCGTCTGCAAAATGCATAAATGTCAATGTAAAGTATACATAGACCAAATAAGTAGCAGGTTTGCTGTTGTAACAAGTAAAAAACGACAGCAGAGAATGTCAATTCATGCTTGTTGTTTTTATGAAGTGGTTAATTTCGTATGAATTGTTAGAAACTGTTAGAAAAAAGCCCCACTTAAGCTCCTCCCCTAAACCTAATCGTCACTGCTTCGAAGCAAAAGTGACTAAAAATGAGTTTGTACGAATTCACACAAATTAGCCACCTCATCAAAGAGTTACAAATTGCTGTGAGATTGTGTTGGTTGTTTCACTATTCCTGACTAAAACATGTTTCTAAAGCTAGTCCAAATATCACTTTTTGTACTAACGGCACAGCGTCTAGTTCGGCACCATCTTTTTGACCAAAAAATAAACTAGAAATTTGTCCAAAGTTTGACCCACAGGCAAAACTTAGATTGTATTCAGCTACATTCATTAGTCTGTAATCTCATATTTCTTTTTTAAACATGAATTTATAACCTATCATCTGGCCTGTCACGGCTCCCCAAATCAATTCACTATCATCATCTGTACAACTGGCAATTCAACAACTTATTACATTTGTTATATTGAGCTCCATCTGGCTAGGGTCATTTGCCTTTTTAATACAGTTGTCTTCTGCTCTCTCATTTCACATTTACAAATGGTGTCGACCGCAGCTCCAAGCTGTACCCCGTCAGCTGTGGGAAATATATTTTCAAATGAATATGCCAGCAGTCAGTGGCCATAAATTTGTCAGGCAGCGTTATTAATAGATAGTAACAGATGTTTACTGATTGTTGATTACCAGTCATGTTGACCAGAGAAATCTGTTCATAAACGGAATTTATCGTACGGCTCAGTGCGGTCCTCTTTATGGCAGGAAAGAACGCACTGCCAACTCTTCGTGTAGCGACAAAGTCGCATATTTTTTCTTGAAGGTGCATATGTTGCGCGGCTGCGGATGATACGAACACACAGAGGACGGCGTGCCACGGATTTGCAGGTTTATTTGTGCACTGCCCGCCGAGCGTGAGAGGACACAACTGTGTGGCCACTCACACATCATCTAGCAAAACAAATAGTTGGAAGAGTTATGGCACGCCACTCACTTGTCACTCAACATCAATGACTGTGGGAAGCACTGCGATTAATCTTTCAGTAAGTGGGCCGGCTGGTTCGACCGTCGAGCGAGACCTTCCATACGGGTTGTGCTATGCCAAAGCTCAGACACGCGGGGACGGTACGGAACGTGCTGCACATTGGTGGCCGCCATGTAAAGTTTGCCTGCTATTTCAATGTCATGGACGTTGTCACTTAAAGATGGAAATCTTAGCTGGAATGCAAGCAACTCGTTCGGTGACCTTTTTCTCAAGTTCAAGCAGACGGATAATAAATAAGTTTGAGCAGTGTGAGCCAAGTTTTATTAATGGGGTAAAGTGATAGCATGCACGCAACGGTGGAGACCTTCAGTCAAAGATCCCTCACGCCTGGGGCCGTAGAAAAAGCACACAGACAAAAAAGACACAGAGAGGTCTCTTTCCAAAAGGTGCAAACGCATAACAAAAAGTGCGAGACGTATTAAATGTACAAACAGCAGTGTCGAGACAGATAGCCTCTTAAGAGAGCGATCATTTCGCCGCACAAGTCCTATTTACAACCCCAGCACGCTCATAGGGAGCTCTGGACAACAAGCTACAAACACTGACAAGTTATAAAACTTTAAGGGAGCTGTAAATAGCTCTGTCATTCCATCTACAGTGTTATATTACCAAGACGCATTTATCCGGCCAGCGCTAAATCTTTATTCTTCCCAAAAAGGCAGTGAGAACACATAAATAAATTGCTGGGATTCAGGAGCATATGACTAGTTAATCAAATGATCAAAACGTGCATCGCAGGGGAGCGCCGTAAATATCGACAAGAGGCATTGAGAAAAAAATATAATTCACTATTGCTTTCCTTTCACTGCGATGTTTATGTCAGTCCCTAGAAACAGTTTGTATCCTCCAATAAATTTTTACAGTTGCTTCACCTGCCTGATATCCTTCAGCCATTTCCTTCAGAAGCTGTCAAACACGCCAACTATAATATATGGCCCTTCCAATGAGAACAGCTGTAGCCATTCTCTCTGCTGCTTCTTGTAGCCCGTCCTGCATGAAATAATATATCAAGATTAATTGATTTCCTGTCACTCTCAGAGAAAAGAAAATTAATTTTCATGTATCTTTTCCCCCAACCTAGCACATGAATTTTGTACATGGCAAGTAATTTAAGTTTTTTAATTATTCATGAGAGCAAGGGGAAAAAAAACAAAAAACATGATGGAGTGGGCCGCTCGTAGCCCAGAGGCCGCGGTTCAAGTTTCAGTCCGTGCCTAGACGAAGCTCCATAATGCTAATATTAATAATGTATGTATTTACATATATCTCAGTTCAACCCTGATTTCTCTCAGTACGACTGTCAGCATTAAGACACACGTGACAGCTCTGGTACTGTAGGCTTCAAGAAAAAAATATATTCAGTACAGTCTGGCAGCCATTTTAAAATGCCTTTTTAGGAATATCCTTTACATGTGTTCTACTGAATCTTGTATACTCCTCCTCAAAATCACGTTTAGCTATTAGAATTTAAACTTTATATATAGATGGTTTCAAAGCAACAACATAAGCAAACGATACTGCGCATGCATTCTCAAAGAATAGAGACCCTGTAGATTATTTCTGATAACAACCAAGAAGTAAATTACATTAGCTAGAAAGTCAAAAGAATGCCTAGCCAGTATTATTTTTGGTTTCCAGTAGAAGAACCGTTACTTGGCTAAACTTAAATGCAGACCCACTCAACAAATTGTTTATTTAATAAAATTAACATACAATAAAATTCAGCAAATTGTTTATTTAACGCAGTTATTATTGATATAAATCAATTAAAATATTATTAGCCACTAGCCAGTCTGTGTTTGGTTATAATAAAAAATAAATATTTAATTTATATTATTAATAATTTTATTGTAAATAATGGTATTAAATTAAAACTACTCAACAGTTATAGGTTCTTTGCAGAGTTCGAAGTTAAGTTTGAGCCATATAACTATTATGTTTATGTTGTTGCCGCTGAAACAGTATATTAAGAAAACAGACAATCAAACATTTTAATGACTCAAGTTGAACTTCATTTTTTTGTTTTATCGACTGCTCACCTAAATAAAAAAAATTCCTCCCTTTCATGTGACAGATTAGCAATAAAAAGTTGTTAATCTGTGGTTTAATATTGTAATTTTATTAAAGCCTATTACTGGTTTTTATTATTAATAATTAAAAGCAGTATGAACTCATTGATACATCTCACCCATACCTGCTTCAATTATAAATACATTGGAAACAAAATTGCACACGTCTTACATTTACATTACGATTATTCATGTGGCAGACGTACGCTTTTATCCAAAGTGACTTACAAGTAGGAGAGCATATAAACATTTTGTCAACATGCTAAACAATAAAACAAGTTAGTTTACATTTAACGAGACCTTTACACACTGTACAATATTTGCAGTCTGGAACAAAAAACTTTGTAAGGAATCACCAAATCTCTATCGTAACAGGTTTCGCTGCTCTTGACAAAGGTCTGCCAGTGATTATTTTGGGTCACCATCCTTCATTTTAACTGCACTGAGACAGACTGAGATTTAAAAATGTTGATACAAGCTTGTGTATACGATATGCACCATAAATATTTTATTTAACGTTCCCTTCATGTTATGATTATACTATCAAAATGATGTTCTCATTGAAGAATAAGCAGTCCACAAACTCCCCCTTTCACCCAACCGTGACAAACTCCAGGCGCCATCCAATGTTTTCCCCTTGCAAAACACTGCCATCACAAGTGCGGGAGCTTTGGTTTGTGTAGCACGTCAAAGATGTCAGAACGTGTCGGAGCCGATAGCCTAGTGGGCAGTGCTCCCACATGTGGCGCGGTTGCGCATAGGGCGACCCGGGTTAGATTCCCGTCTCGTGGTCCTTTGCCGAACCCACCACCTTCTCTCTACCACTTTGCTTCCTGTCCTCTCTACCACTAAAAGCTGTACAATTAAAGCCAAAATGGCAAAAAAACAGATATCAGAACGTGACATGACTGATGACGGAAAACCCCAAATCAATGCTCTCAATCGAGAGTAAAGATGTATATCGTTGTCTGACATAAGACTGCTGTTGCACAAACTCCCTTGGCTTTTACCCAACATCTCACTGAGTTCATATCTGTACAATCTTAGCAAAAAAACATACTTTTTACATTAGGTTCCTTTAACCGTATGGAATAAACATACAACTGATTGCATTAATCTGAATTACACATAACAGAAACAACAGAAGGCCACAGTTAAAGGCCATGAAGCACTCGTGTGTAGGAATTAATCTTATGAGAATGACAAACTGTACAGAATGCCTCACATAGTGTTACTAATACAACAACATGTCGGGAAAGTTTTCGAAAAAACCCCAGCATGCCTGCGGATGATTGCGAAACTCCCAGGAGTGCTTAAGTAAAATACCAGCTGCTGCATAAGCAAAGAGCTTGAAAGTGCAGGGCCAAGTGGAGGATGCCATCTCCCCGCTGCCAGAGCCCTTTAGAAGGCCTGTCAGCCAGCCGACCAGAGATTGATGGGTGAGCCGTGTACTGCTCCACAGCACTACATGTGACATGACAACCATGATGAATGGGAGCCAATTATATTCAGGAATGGGCTGTTTTTTTTCTAATACGCCGCCACGATCACGAGATCTGCTGAGGAGGGCCCGCCTTAGGAAAATAAACCCACGCTCAAGTTCACAAACAAGTAACCCGAAGAACCCGCGCTCTGTCTTTGGGTAACGACAGCTGCGGAAACGGAACAGGAAGTACTGCAAATTGATAAGCAATAGTCAAACCGCGGGAGCAAACTACTCGTGACCCTTATTTCGTCTGGAACTGCGGTTAGCATGAAGCTAATTACAGAGCGGCGTGTATTTCAATCTTCTTAATGTCGCAAATGTGGGACTAGTTAAATTGGTCTGTCTAGCGAGAGGCTCTAATTATTGTGAAAAAGTCTAATTAGCATTTAGTGGAACACCAAAACAACTGCGGCAAAAATTGTACTAATTCTCCCATAAACAGCGTTCACAGTGTGCAATCAAGCTGCTTTGCAACACAATGAGAATTAATGGCATCGCACCACAATGGTAAATCCTACAACTCCTGCTGAGAGCGTTAAATCATTTCTCACTGCACACAGACTGTTCCCATCAACGGCAATTCCCAGGAACCCTAATAAGCATATCTTTCCCATTAATATCATACAGCCCCAATTATCTGCAATTTTAGAATATGCTTTGGCAAATAATTAGCTAGATGACCCTTAGGATACGGGTGAAATAGCTCCGAGGGGTTATGCGGGACCCCGGCCCTTTTGTGTTTTGCTCAGATCCGGCCTACGGGACTCCAACAATGGAAAACAATGTCAGGATGCTGAATGCAGACAAATCGATGCAGAAAATACACGGAGATTTGTGCTGAGTGCAACAACTGATACATACATATACAACGGAAAGAATGACAATTAGCAACGTGACCCAACTCACGTAAACAAACGCTTGTTAATAGCGTTCGATGGGATCTGCTGTGCATATGGATTTCTGGGATCCAGGTGGACAATATGGAAGATATCCCACAAGGTTTAGACCTGTGTTGGATGGACAGAGCCGAGAAAAAAAAACACAAGCCTCGTTCGCTTCTTCAACACATGGCATTTATTGTAGTCTACTGATAGATTATTTACTTTCTTTGTCATCTGGAGTTAATGTTCCTTGTCTTGGTAACAAAAACAGTTTAGAAAGGCAACTTCCACAAGTCAAACTCTGTAGTTTCCCAGACCGATCTCTGCTATCTATCTCCATTCAAACACTCTATTTATTTAGGAAAACTTAAACAACTTTTTTTAATGTCGGCGCAGTGTTGGCACACACTAGAGCAGAAGATTCATCATTATAATACTAAGAATTTAAGATGACCGTTGCATGGAGAAGTTATCTAAACCCTAAGGAGATAAAATACATTTTAAAGACGACTAAGGTCTGTTTTACACCGCACGCACATGCCGTGTTGTGTTGTGTGTAAAATCTCTATAGTATAAGGAGTACGAGGGGCTAAGAAAAAGATTACAGGCATATAATGAAGAATAAAACTCTCAGACAAAGAAATTGAACTTGAATACATTAACTGGAAGACCTTGAGATATCGCTGTAGGCTCAGCTCCCCTCCCTCTGCATGTTTTGAGTGGCCTTGCCAGTTACTATACAATATATATGGAGGAATGTTGGAATGTATCTGAGGGCATTGGTGTGAATAATATTCACTTTGCTGGCACAGCCATAATGGTGTAGATTTATAGTTCTCTGCTCTCTGGATATCAGTGAGAATCATATAAAATGCAGTGCGGCGGTACGGAGGGCAGCAGCGGGCAGACAGGCTGAATCACAAGCGGCCATCATCACTGGACAGATGCAACTCTGTTTCACCATTCAATAACAAAACCAATGGGATTCTGAACCCACCAGGACAATAACTGTGAACTAAAGAACAACACATAGTCCTGAAATGACACGATGAGGAATAATACCACGTTTTTGTTGGATTATCATGCGTAAGCCTAAACGAAATAATAAAATGTTATGCATTCAAATAAAAAGCTTACCTACTTTCATTATTCGACAGAAGAAGCAACACAGATATAATATGAAAATATAAATAACTTTACATTTTGTGTATATTACCAGTAAAAAAAAAATCAGAATCACTGATAATCATTGCAAAAAGCTACATTGATCAACATCTAAAAAATATAAAGCAAACGCAACCAAGTCTTAACAAATGGTGATGTACCTTAACTTGCACCTTCACATACAGTGCAATATGACCACACTGTCCCTGCATTTAAACTGTACTGACTCGCTCTTGCTTTTTTACTTTCACGTGTACATAAAATAAGTTGTTTTTGCATTATGTGTGTTGTGTGTATATACATCTAAGCATGTTTATTATTTTCTTATCAGTGCCATACTGTCATAAATCAAAGCGATATGGTCTGACAAACAATCCAATATCCAAGGTTAACAAAACAAAGGGAGGATAAATCACTCCTGTGCCATGTTCAATTTTTACAACAGCATTAAGCCCCGCAGTAACCGTAACAGGAGCTAAATTGTTATAAGAACAGTACACAATCAAATGTTCTCCAGGAAGACATGCATCTTCAGTGAAAAACAAAGCAGAGAAATATGAACTGATGCTGCCAGACCTTCGCAACACCCTGTGGACAAAACACGACTCAAACACAGAGTTTCCACAGAGTTACAGAGCTTCTGGAACGCTACTTTGACATTTACATTCAAGCAATTGGCAGACACTTTAATCCAAAGTGAGTTATTCAGGAATTCAGGATTTATGTTATAACAGTCTGTACAGTCCCTGGGTGTGAAACCCATGAGTTTGAGGTTGCTAGCTCCATGCTTTACCAGTTGAGCTACAGGAAAGACTACTACTATAAATACAACTTCTTATGTATGGTTGAAAACACTACACTACACTAGCTATTTATATCACAGTGACACGTTTATGAATCCTAGATACAAATAATATTTTCAAACATTTCACTACATGCAGCTTAATTAGAAATACACAAAATATAAATATTCAATCCATTAGTGACAAGTTTACTTCACACATCAAACGTGTGTTATTTCATCTCAAGCATGTTCATCACTGACACCGTTATCTCCCTGGTAACTAACTACACACACTAACTTTTAACTTTTTTATTGCATAGTTACAGATCAACTGTCATATAGTGACGAGCTGTTATGTGGAAAATAAATATGAATACTAAATATTGTCATGAGGTTTTCATAATTTAGGTATGAAAGAGTTAAAAAAATACATTAATTGAATTTATCAGTTTTAACTTGGATATGATAGGAATGGTGTAAAAGTTAGAATTAAAATGATAATTTATACACTAAATAACATACTAAAATACAATATGAAGTACTTTATTTAAATATTTATTTATTTACAGGAGCTTTAAGATTAATTCGCCAAATATTTGAATTTTTTGTTAAAACACCAAATAATTCCTCACATACATGTGTGATTAGCATTGTTCTATAGAGTGTAGAGGGAATGCACGACAAGATTTCCCTTTGCTTTATTTTCTTAAATGTAAGCAAGCCAAACACACACACAAACACAGTTGAACGTCTGAAGTATGCAGGCAATGTGCTCCTCACCAGCGGCAGACACAAGCATTTATTACCTTAAAAATGACTCCTGGCCAGCAGGTATCCAATTATTCCTTACCCAGGAAGCTGTGCTAAATGGAGAACCTCAATGATTTACTCACAACCTCTCTTTTTATTAAAACACTTTGTCTTATTGTTTCATTGATTTACAATCCGTCCTACTTTTTTGGCATCTGAAAACAATCAAGCGGCCGAGCAGCAGAATGTTTGGACATTAATCGTTAAAAGACAGTGTTTTATTCCTGGCCAGGGGTTTGCCGCACCAGCTGCTATGCATTCTGCTAAAAGCGAATGATTTATGGCCTCGTCGCCATAACGATGAGGCTGACTCATTAACATATCGACAGCACCCAAGATGGATCATCAGCATTGATTATTTCATGGCCTGTTGATGCCCATTTGTTAAAAAGAGAGAGCGGGAGCGGGGAGAGGGCAAGAGAGAAGTGGGCGGAGACCCACCGCAGATGAAAGAGCGGAGAGGATTTCTCGCTGTTTTATTACTGTATCTTCGGCGCGTTATGGCACGGGTTGACAGGCCTTTTCACAAGAGCCATCATGAGGCTGCCACACTTAAATAAATCAGCCATTGACAACTATTAGGCAATCCGTAGCGCTTTGTGGATCCATACACAAAGAGAATGGGTCTCGACGGACAGTGTGACACAGAGCTGCCTGCTTTATGACTGTAATAAACATTTTAGCATTTGTGGCAATGCATTACGCTATCTGTGTCAAGTTTTAGCCACAACAGAGCGATAGCAGTTAGATTGTAAGATTGTCAAACGATTAATCGCGATTAAGCCCTATAGGTTTATTATACTTTTTAACCATGAGCAGTTTAAACTCTACGATCGGACTATGGTTTTAAACATGTCTCATCAAATGTAAGATATCGACTCATCCAGACCTTACTGTCATGAAAATGACATTTTGAAGGCAGTTATAAAGAATGCATTCACTTCAAATCTTAAGAGTTAGTAAAAGTTTTTTATTATTATTATTTATTTGTATTATTTATTTTTTTATTCTATTTTATTTGGTTTACTTTTATTTTAATTTATTATTTTATTTTTTTATTTATATATTTATTTACTATTTTTATTATTTCATTTTTGGGTATATTATTTGTATTTATTTATACATTTATTTACTCATTTTATTATTCTTTTCTATTTTAATGTCTATTTTTGGGGGTGGGGGCTCACTCTTAGTTTCAGTTGTCCATTTAACATTTTATTTTATTGTATCTTATTTATTTTATTTTGTTTTGTTTTATTATTCTATTTTTTTCAATTGTTTTACACTTTTGCCTAGTTTTAGTTGTCCATTTCCAATGTCCGACAGTAGGAAAAAAGAAAGCATGGAGAAAACATCTCAAGACTGATATTCATCTCAGATAATATTTACATAACAGAAAACGTTGAAACTGTTCTAACTGAAAAACATTATAAATAAAAAAGAGGATGCAGATGAAGAAAATGGCACACAAAAAAAACTGTTTACATGGCAAAAAACGAAAACAAATGTTGTCCTGCACCTGAAATCACTTATTTAAATAAAGTCAAGTTATGCAGGTGCATGTTTGCAAGATCTCTAAGCCAATCACAAAGCAGAATGACTTTCTGCCTGTCTCGTCCCATCATTCATTCTCCATCTCAAACTGCTCATTGGCCCCATCAAACAGCCACGTCAAGGTCAATTGAAGGAAATGATGATTTGCAAACATTCGCTTGGGCAATTTATCAAACAGCCCCGTTTACCACTCAAAATCATAAGAGGATTACTCTTTCCCAGACACAATCTTGCATTAAGACGTGTTGCGGTGAGCTAGGCCTAGCCGCGTCTCTCATTACGATGATAGAGTTTCCACAGCGACGGCAGCTAATTGATGGCCCGATCATTCATTATTGAATGGCAGGCACCTCACCGCTCCAGCTGATTGTTATTCTTTTGGCTGGCTGTCATCAGGTCTTCACTAAAACCGTAACCTTGCCGTGAGACAGTGTCACACACCTTTCTAAATCACCAGCCCTGACAAACGGCCGACACATATTGACCGCATAATCTTTAGCGAGGGCTCAGAAAGTGAGAGTAGCCTTTTTAAGATCACGTTACATTAGTATCAATACTCTGTCTTTCACAGAGCACGTTAGCTTATACTGCTGTTTGTTAAAACACATTGGAAAGCAGAAGGGACGGGTTTTTGTCGCAATTAGGTAAATGAGAAGTAAAACGAAAAGCAAATTAGAGAAACGGTTGGCCTCCAAATGTCCTTGGTGGAGCCAGTGAGTACTGTTGGGAGAGTGTGTGTAAAACTGTGTGTGTGTGTGTGTGTGTGTGTGAGTGTGTGACAGAGGTCTGCCCTGGCCCGTGTACAGTACGGACGGGCCCTTTAAATTGCTTCCGTCAGTGGCGCTGAGTAATGAGTGTGATTCTAATCGGAGTTCCTGAGGCCAGCAGCATTAGTCTTCATCTCTGAATGGCCCTCCTTGCCACCCGTGACATCTAATGTAGAGCAGGTCCAGGCGTAATGAGAATCCATTCTGCCGCCCAATCGCTCGCTGCTTTTCCCCGCGCTGCACAGGAAGGGTTTGGTCAGGACAACAAGGTTATCGGCCCCCCAGCTTTGCCTCCAACCACCGTTACATATTCAAGGTCTGGACGACGGCGCAAGTATTGGAGAGCGGTGCTATCGCGACTGTGATAAAAGAACAAGAGCGAACCACATAAACATGCAGAGAAAATACGAAAGCGCAGAGCAAAGCACACTTGTTTGTGATGCATTAGACTTTGTCTAAATAAATACTTTCTAAAAAGGCACGCTCAAAGTTTTTTCGCTCTTGAGAAACGAATAGTACATTTAAAAAATGTTTAAACATCGCTTTATATATTAGGTCCATCACGATATCGCATCTTCACTGCGCGGTTATCGTGCCCAGAAAGCCGATGTATGACATTATCGCAATATCTATTAAAATTGCTACTAGTCAAATGCATCTTTAATTTTGTTTTTGTGTTTTCTATTTTATTGGCCAATGGATCACACTCAAAACTTGAGTGTAGGGAGGTGGAGAGAGTGAGTTTGGCTTGTGGCTATTAAGGCAAAATTTCAAATGTGTGCTGAATTATTTACAATATTATCATGTGTGTAGTAACATAACAATAATCATGTTGGTTTTTTTCACGGTTATTGTTGATAAGTATATTTTGACACCCCGAATAACAATAAGCATATAATAATAGTATTTATTTTTATTTATATTATATTTATTTTAATAATATTATTATTTTTATTATTATTAATAATAGTTTGTTCTGTTTTACAGAGAGCAGGTCTGCCTCGTGGGGGCTGCCATTTTGAGCCTAAATGATCAGTTAAATACAGCCTTTACTACCCAGTCACTTTCACTTACTGAATAGCTGAATCACGGCTGACTTCGTCAGAAACCGAAAACTATTGTTTTTGCATGCACTTGCCACATAGCAGCAAACGTATGAAGATGGAGGAGTGTTTGTTAAAATCTGTTATTATTTCCAGAGAAATTATACGCTTCGTCTTAAATAGCAACATTATTCTTGTTTAGCGGCGAAAGATAAATTATGCTTGCATTCCCTTAATGTACTGTCTGCCGAAACAAAGCATCCTATCCTGTACTGTCTCACTAATGTAGCCGGCTGCAAAATCATACAGTTAAAATTATGTAAATACCTGTATTTTCTCTTTAAAGGAGATTAAATAATGTTATCTGCCTACACACACGCGCTCAGGAGCTCTTTGAAATGAGTATCTTATTTTATTCTACAGTGCCTTGATTTGTGACTCTGTGTATTGATGACTCCATAAAATCCCACGGATACATCCGAGCCTCCATGCTCACCATTAAGCAGAAACATAAAATGCACACTTCTGACAGCCCCGGCTTCGAGTCTACGCACGGAGCCGTAAAACAATACTATCTGAAATCATGCCGCCCCTGCCGGCTGTCAAAAGCCCTCATGCACAAAGGGGACAAATTCTCACAGATGCAAAGGATCCTGGGTGCGCTCAGTTAGCGGCGAGTAAATTGCAGTGGAGCTTTGCGTGCCTGAATACTTCAACAGGTCATTCCTCTTTGTCTTTCCCTGTTTGCGTGTGTTAAACTCCCCCCACCCTCGTTCATTCTCTCATCCACATCCCGGCTTTGTCCATCCATCAATCACTACAACTTTGTCAGCACAGACTTCATCCAAGATCCCTGCAATCACGGCAGAGAGCGCGTTGGCGTTGACGCCTCGCCGCTGGGGAGCCGCTCAGCCCCCATCTGCATTTGCAGCTTCCCCTCATCCGCTGACGGGCGGGCGTCCAGGAGCCCTGACGCACGTCGCCTTCTATTGCACAGGCAAGCAAAAACACTAATGCCTCAGCTCGTCTCCGCACCAAACTACTCACCTTTCTCCGGCACGCACACAGACACAAACAAACTCGTGCAGGCGCCCACACACACGGAATAGACAAAGTCAGGTGGAGAGAGAGAGAGCAGGCGAGAGAGAGAAAGACGGGCGGAGAGAGGTGGAAAGCAGAAAGAAAGGTGAGCGAAATGGAGGGTGGCATTGAGCGAGGGGGGGGAGATGTTTACTGGATTTTCTGAAACAATTGGTACTCGGGTCAGGCAGCAGCTCAATTTGTCTTTTCTTGCCCACACATCAATAGAAATCACACAGAGAAAATGTATCACTAATTAAGGGCTCATCAGGCCCGTGTCAGCTGTGGTTTAGTCTGAGAGCCGCCGAGCCTTGAAGAGACTTGTAGTGTTCTCACGCCGGCTCCTACGGAGAAACGGCGCTGACAGAAAAGCGCTACCTATACTAATATACACGGAGGACGGATTACTCGACAGAGGAGAAGAAAGGGCTGTGTTGTGCTTGGAGGAAGATAGCGATAATGAAGCTTGAGGAACAAAGCGGATTTCATCGCCCACGGACATTAGGCGGCCTAAAAAGACATGGGTTTTGAGCTAACACACACATTTACGACATATTGATGCGAGGCATGAGCTATGATGTTAAATGCTAGAATTGAAGCTAAAGTCTTTTCAACAACACGAGAGTGAAAAAACGCCATAATGTGAACTGCATTCATTTGGTATTCAAGTTTAATAGCCAAGAATATCATGACAGCATCTGTTAGGCTCCAGATCCACCGAGGCGCTTTTACGAGGCTGAAATGCCAGGCGCTGGCTGAAAACGCCGGTTGCGGGCATTTGAACAGCCTTTTTTTTTCAAGCGGAGGCGCGTTGGTTACTATGATAAGCTGAGAGTGAAAAAACGCTGAGCACCGGCGCTGAGCCTGAGGAAAAGAACGACAGTCGCTGGCGTTTTCAAAATCCATTGGAAAAAATTGAAAAAACACACAGTGCACTGGCAGAAACGCCTTGGTGGACACAGCCCCTTATAATTTTTGGTATTTTATTTAGGCATTTATATGTTATTTGTAATCTCTTCTGTTCTTTTTTTATTCTTTTGTGGGGGGGGTGATATTGTTTGTTTGTTTGTTTTGTTGTTGTTATAAAACTAATAAAAACAATATTAAAAGAAAAAAAAAGAATATCATCTGACCGAATCATGACCAAAAGTCGTGAGATTTGCCCAAAAATTTACGTTTTGCCTTAATGCGATAGTTTACCCCCAAATTTTTATCTTTAAGCGATAGTTTACCCCCAAATTTTTATCTTTAAGCGATAGTTTACCCCCAAATTTTTACCTGAATTTTTTTATTTATTCACACTTTTTTGTTTAAATTCTGTATATGGCTCTTTCTTCTGTGGAACACAAATAAAGATATTTTGAGACACACAATGGAAGTCAATAGGGGTCAATGTTGTCTGGCTACCAACATTTTTCAAAATATCTTCTTTTATGTTCTGCAGAAGAAAGAAAGTCATACAGGTTTGGAATAATGGATGACTAAATGATGACAAAATTTTCATTTTTGGGTGAACTATCCCTTTAAGACAAGAATGTCCACATAAGAGCTACAAACATGGTTATAGTGTTTCAATTCATTTTAACGTTGATTGTTTGCACTGCACAATAACAATGACCCTACACATGTTAAAATGACCAAAAATACTTAATGAATGCTTGGATTTTAAAAACAAATGGAGAAACAGAGCGTTCAACTCCAGAGCTCTTTGCATCCAACGCTTCTAAATTAGACAGCAAGCAAATGTTTTGAATAGGATGGACATTATGGAATGAGCTTGTTATAAATGAGGCCTGTCAAACCTGCATTCAGCAACCAAATGAGTATTCACAGTTCACTGGCCACATCTGAGCACGCCTCAACCCTGCCGGATAACTAATGATCGCCATTAAGCATACAGTTAGTGACGATAGCGAGCAAAGAAAAGAAAACACAAAACAAAGTATTTACTAAAGATGAAGAAAAACAGCAAAATTAACCCATAAGGCAGACGAGGCCTCCTGCGGGGACTAACAAATGACAGTTCGGCTCCAGCAGCGCGGACTGAGAAGATCTTGTTTTCTACATAATTAACACTTATTTGTGCCTTTAAAAACCAGATTGTAATGTATAATTATCAGCATTCGGCAGCATTAATTCAGCTATTACACGCCTGGTGTTAGGTCTGCGGCGCCGGGTGTAATGTTATTCACAGATTACACTGAGAAAACCCTTCAGACATTCAGCTGAGCCGGTCTTAAGTGACAAGGCGCTCCGGCTGAGCCTTTTATTAGAACACAAAACAAATTTCTCATATTAATTAACTCTTGACTCATGCTCTCCCACACCACGGCCACGCTCTCCGCTCTGACACGTGAGCTAAGTATCTTCCTCAGCACAGTTCCTACATAAAAGAAAAACTGTAATAAACGAGAACCCGATTTACGGAGTCAGTTCCACTTTACGAAATCCCAAACCCCTGAAAAGCTTTTAAGGCCAGCCAAGAAAAGAGTAAAATATGAAGATGACAGCCGACATGTCACTCCACACCAGCCTCAGACCCGATTAGGCCGTATACTGTATTTCCACATCCTGATTTGAAGCAGTTCGTACGGCTGGAGAGGAGTACTGTACCCACGAGGGAGGAGGTGTTTATGGCACACGATTGGATTACACAGAGGCACTAACCAAATGTGATTGGTTTAGCATGAAATATTAAGTTGATGGAATGGGTCTGGTGCTGTGCCTTTGACAGCGGCGGCGGCATGATATTTCATATGGCACTCATTGTCCAAACGTCAGATCTGCCATGACACTAATGCAGGGGGATTCGCGGCGGAAACCCATCAGACTTGCGCCTCACCTACATCATCTACAGCTCTTCAGTCAGACGGCTCAAATATCCACATTTGTCCAATCGCTGAGACCAAACGTGCATAGATAAGGTCAGATCACTCATTTCTGAATCACGTTACATTATGTAGGGGAGATACAGGGGGTTACAGGGGGAAGTTGTCACAGGGTCTGTATTTTAGCATTCACGCTGGCTAAAAATAAAAGCAAAGGTCAACTATATAAAACTATAAAAGTTTTTACACAGATATGAACTATTTCATGAACTTTTTTCTTACAAAGGGAATTCAAGGTCAGGTCAGTACGTTATCACACTTTTGTCAGTCATATTTTATATGTCAATATAGCATTTACAATAGTGCTGTCAAATCGATTAATCCTGATTAATAGATTCCAAAATAAAGGTTTGTGTCTATATAATACATGTGCGTATATGTATATTTGTATTGACCACTTTGGAAGATGACACAAAATACTACCAACAGAACATTTATAACCGATTTAAAATAATAAACAAATATTTTTATGACTTAATTATATATGTACGATTAAAATAATAATCATTTAAATAAAAACTAAAGTTGGAAGTGATTCTGGACCAGTGTTTACTTGCGAAGTGGTCTATTATTTAAGAAACGTGTAATATATATTTATGCACGTATATATGTATGGAATACGTAAATATTTATTTTACATACACACATGTATGTGTGTGCATTTATATATATATATATATAAATATATATATATATATATATATACATATTGCATAAATATACACAACAAACAGACATATTTTATATAAACAAAAACATTTATTTTGAAATCGAATAATTGTGATATGTCTGTGTGTGTTATATATATATATATATAACACACACAGACATATCACAATTATTCGATTCACAATTATATATATATATATATATACAAATAATTTACCTACAGCACTAATTTACATACAATGTATTAATGACATCATTTGTTGGTCAAAACAGTGGTTTAATATTCTATATGTTGCTTTTTACATTTGTTGCTAGTTCATAAATCGTTTTGTGCCTCATTATTCTTTACTGCACTGTTTTCTGTTTCACAGGTTCCCATTGTGACAAATTACCTCGTATAGTGACAACATGTCCTGTTATTGCATTATACACATTGTGTTCAATAAACAGTTATTTCTTGGCCAGCATTGACAGATATGTCCTACAGCTTTTTTAGGTGCGTGCCTACACATTTAGAAAACAAACGTAGCTAGAACATGTTTACAAGAGCAAAACTGTGACAACTTGCCCCGGTCTTCCCTGTCTGTGGGATGCCATGAAGTCAATAACAGGACCCAAAAAGACAACAAGCCAACAATCCATCCAGCGCAACCTGACACGTCAAGGACGTCGAGATGTGCGTTCAGATAAACGTGCGAAACGCAATCAAACGGCGCAAGAAAGGAAAACCCCTTCATTTTCATGTTCCGAAAGCAGCACATATGAAAGACAAGCTTCAAAATAATGAAATATTGTTTATGTATTCTGGCATGAAATGGGTTGGGTGTTAGGAGGGAGTGGAGCGCGAGAGAAGGATGGACAGCACTGACAGCGGCGTATTCGTCCTGCACGCTACAGCAGACGTCCCGCTAGTGGTGGTCGACAGAGCAATAAATCAAGGGCTCTCCATGCTGTACCTACAGCTTATTACATCCAGCATGACAAATAAATAATAATGCCTGTCAACACAGGCCTTTGCTCAAGGATTGAGCCAGAAACACTCTTGCTCATCACTCCTGATTTTAAGTGAAAACACTAGAACAAGGGAATTGAAGGCCATGCTTTACTGAGCTTATGAAAGTTGCTGAGCAGGAAAAGGGTGATGACCATAGAGAGGAAGAGAAGAGAGAAGCAAAGAAAATGACACTGTGCTCGGAAAGGCAGTGGGTGTGAAAAGGAAACCATCCAGATTGAGCTAGCCGGATCATTTCAGGTTAAGAGAAAAGGTAAAAAGAGAAAGAAAGAGGGAGAAGATGCCCTTGTGCACTACACAACCACTGTTGCTTATTCAACTGAATTGCACCCCGGGGGAAGAGGGCTAAATCAAAAGCTTTCACCGCTAAACAGAATCGGCAAACAGAGAGCAAAACTACATGCCCATTTTAGGAGACTCTGATAGGGCGGCCTCTCTTTCCACCAAAGCAAACAGTTCTATTAATGTGTATAAGAGCCCCTCTTAGTTCGCTCAAAGAAAACAACACAATTCTGATGAGGGCCAAAGAAAGCAGGGGACATAAATGAAAAATGAAATACTGACTCTTAGAAGAGACCCTACTAGGAGCACGCCAGAGGTTTAAGGATGTAAACAGCACTCCCTCCCCGGAGAGCAGGAGTCCAAATTGAAGGCATTACATCAAATTGTGGGTCAGCAGGGTCACCAAAGAGGCTCAGAACATAGCACGAGGGCTGGGTCAAATCCAAATGATTTGAAAAGCTCTCATGTGCTGTTGATGATGGAACTACGACATTCTTATTTATGTAAATATATTTAATACATAAATATTCATATGATAGCGTAAACCAGCCTAGGCTGGTCTAAACTGGTCTCTCAAACCTCCATGCAAAACTAACTACGACTGTTTTAAGGTGTTGTTGTTGTTTTTGTTTTGTTTTTTCTGCATTATGGATGCGACATTTTCAGACAAACTTGACATATCAATTCTCAGAGAACGTATTTCTTGCCTGTATATTGAACCATTTTGCTAAACCACTGATGATAGAGTCCAGACATCAGAAAAATGTCAGGCTATGCTCATTTTTTATAAAAAAGGGGAAATAAACAGGTGTTATGCATGAGACACAAAAGAAAACTGTTTTTGAGAGATGACATACCGGTAACAATAATACCCAACAAATGGAGTAGGGATTAGGCACTTCACAGAACATTAAACAGTTATTATATTTAATTTTTTTCATATAATTCTGAAAGCATCACTTACCTGACTATGAAAAATAAAGCATTAAAAAAGCAATGTACGGATGCCCTGATGTTTCAGCCTCCTTTTAGCACGCATGCACGTGGGTACCAGGCTTTGCATGGCTTTTCCATTTTATCCCCCTCTTAAACAATAGACAATTTACTTAGTGCTGTCCTTCAATAAAAATTAAAAGCCCCTACAACATGCAAGGAAAGCCAGAGCTTATAAATCACCACATCCACCCACCCCGGTCCTCCTCGGCATGGCAGCTTCTCCAGAGCTCTGACATTTGTGTATGACTGCAAGTGTTAGAAAGGAAATAAAGGCCTGATTAAAGAGTGGACTGTCATAAAGGTTAGGCAATGGTAAATGGAGTCTTCCATCTTACGGGTAACAGGAGAAGAGCTGTTAGGCAGAGCGAGATGCTGATCAGAACTCCTGTAAGACTCACTCCCACATTAATCACTAAATCACCAAGCCATGCTTAATTGCAAGTTGTATATCACAGTGAAATTCAGGGGTGAGGAAAAAGGAAAGTCATTATTTTTGCGTTTGGATGTGGGGCGTTTCGCGTCTCAACCCGCCCGCACATCTGGGACCTCCCTTGATCTGACAAGGAAAAATGGAGCGTGCAGTAACCTCCTAATTAACACAACACAATGACTGTTTTTAAAGCGTTAAGCAGCCTGAAAGAAGAGTCATCAGTTCTCAGATTCAATCCTTCAGTGCTCAGCTTCTCTATGAAGTGTGTATATTCAAAACAGAGTTAGCTGCACTTGCTTTGTTTATTTCTGACTTAAAGCTTAATTGCCACTGTACCAAGCACTAGACCTGTACAGAGCATCACATATCATTTTAGCAATTTTCTTTAAAGCATTGGAAAATAAAATAAGAAATGTACCTTTTCTGTAAGGACTAGACTGTAGTTAATAGTCTGTCAAACACACACTTCATAAAACTTGAACACTTTAAACCAGGGGTCACCAACTAGCGTTCGGACCTCAAAGCCTTTTGATATAATAAATTAATTTATTTATTAACATTATTTTCTAATGCAATCAAATTTATACCAGGCACATCAAGGTCCGCTCAGTAGCAGTTTGGGTCCTACAGCGCCACGGACAGTTAACATCTGCGCACTGTTGCTACGTTCAGACGTCGACGAGTGAAGAGAGCCGAGACAGACTCGCTGCACAGCGCTCAGACAGACGTAACTGTCAGTGACTGAAAAACAATGTCCTTTTCAAAAGTTAGAAAAGTTGACGCTGAAAACCATGTTTTCCGAGATGAATTTATTCTTCCTGCATCGACATGCACAAGGCCAGTTTGTCTCAATTGCTCGGAGTCTGTTGCGGTTATCAAAAGTGGAAACCTTAAACTACATTATGAAATTAGACAGAGACACCTTGAAGAAACTTACCCGCAGCAGTCCGAGGTACGGACACGGAAAATATATTAGCTCAAAGCTAGTAGGAGCGATCTACACGGGTCCTCCCTCACTCACTTACCGCCCAACAACGAGCATATGAATGTTCCCTAAGAATACAGTGGATCTTAGGAAAACATAACAAGTCCTTTACTGAAGGGAAAATAGTAAAAGAGTGCATGAAGGCTGCATGTGAAACACTTTTAGAGGGAAAATAAAGACATGAACTAAAAGAAAATATTAAACAAACCCCCCTTTCAGCTGCAACAGCCACAAGAAGAGCTGAAATGTTATCAGAGGATGATCAGTCGCAACTTGATGCTGCTATTTGTTAATCTCAGTTCATCAGAAAACAACACTTTAGTTTTCTTTTAAAGTTGTTCATGTTGAAATGAATGTATGTTTAGTGCAGGTTTAGAGATTAGGGCATTTTGCACATTTTCCTTCATTATATTGTTGTCAGAAATTGTTATGCCGTCGTATAGATATGAAAAGACCATCAATTCATGTTTTTAAGTATTTAATTGTCCAGACCTCGGCTGGTAATGAGGGTTCGTTTACTGGACCTCAAGCAATTTTCGTTGAAGACTCCTGCTTTAAACATTACGCTTTACAGTACACTGACACGTTATCAATAGAGATGCACCGATATATCGGCCAAAAATCTGTAATTATCGGTCGATAAAAGCAATTTTTAAAAACAGCCGATGATCGGGGCCGATATAGCCTGTCAATCAAAAGAGGACAGAAAAATGTATTTTGTGCTCTGTATATAGAAAATGTTAAGAAATGTAATCTTCAGAATCGGTATCGGCAGATTTCACTCTGAATAAACGTCTATCGGTATCAGTGGAGAAATTTGGTACAAATGCATCTCTAGTTATTAACATTATACACTTCACAGTATCTGAATATGATTAAAATTAATAGAAAGTATACTTCATATTTACAAATGACATTTAAACATTTATTACTAATTTCTATGACTTTTCAAAGCTTTAAAGGCAATGTTTCAATTTCATTGATATTTCCAGGATTTCCATGACTGTGAGAACTTACAAACACCTAGTTCTCAAAAGAACGTGACCCAGTCTACAGCCCAAACTGTGACTCCAACTAAAGTGTGAAAAACAATAATCCCTACTTCTAAAATCCCTTCTGACCTCAGAATCCCTACTCTGTGTCCATACACATGAATAAGAGCAGGACGGCAGGGTCTTGGCCGTGGCAGCATGAGGTCAGGGTATCCAGAGCTGCATGAAACAGACATCAATCCTACAATCTGACTGATTCCAGAACAGCGTAGCACCGGCTGGGCCGTAAACTGACTGAACCCTGCGGGGGCAGCCCGGTGATCACAGGACGGGGCAGCAGAGACAGGCCGTAAACTGCCTGACCTCCGGGGGGCAGTCACAATGCTGACTGAATATGCGAAGGGGCTTCCTCACACACACACAAAGACCAAATGCCAGAAAAGTGGCTGTCAAAGAGTCAAAGTGCGTCTAGAGTTCACCAGGCGGGAGGCGGTTACAGGTGAGAGAAAGGTAGAACCGAGTAAACAGAGAAGAAGAAAGAATAGATGTGACTTCCTTCACCTTTGATTTCACATGCTAAGAGAGGAGAGAGTGAAGGTTGTGCTACTTAGCAGCAATTTAGCTTCTTAGTGGTAGCCGCTGTGATGTCAGACCGTAGATTTGAATGTGTTTAAGTTGGCGATGTGATGAAGAGGAGAAGGTCATCTGCAGTACAAGGGAGTGGCTAGCTACATCAATCATCTCAATTTAGGCCGTGTATTAGTATGCAACCGCAATCGTCCCGCTGTAGGTCAAACAACAAAGCGTTGCTACCGTGTTGTAAGGTACACACCTTCGGAAACAAATAAAAGCTGAAAAGCAATGCATCTCTCGACCATTCAAGTAAAACGAATGTGAACTGGAATGTTATTGTGTCTTACAAAGTATGATCTGGCAAAACATCACCTCACTGTCAGAAATACAAAGCAGAGACAGATCCTCACCACAGTCTAGCCATTAAACAACAGACGAGTTCTGTGGCACACTTTTCTCTCGCTGCTGTTAATTTCATAACACGAGTGTGAAATACTTTGAAATTCTTTCAAACCTCATTTCACATTCTCCAAAACTGTCAGAAAGATCAAATGCACGTGTTACTGGGGTACGGTAGGTCACTTACACACAGTGTTGGGCAGTAACGCGTTACTAAGTAGTTTGATTACTTTTTTGGTAACGGAGTAATTTAACGCGTTATAATTCCTAAAATAGTAATTAGATTATAGTTCCAAGCCCAGGTAACTAAACGTTACAGCTGCATTACATCGTTGCCGTTGTATCGTTTTATCATTTAAATTGTAAAAAGCGAAATAGCTTTTTCAATGTCTGGATGCCTGCCTGTCGCACACGCGACGTCATCAAGCGGAAAGTACTACCAAAGCCACTCCATGGAAAGCCTGCCAACTTAAGCTAAAAACTCGTAACGGCCAATGCTATCGCCGCGCGGAACACAGGCAAGGAGACGAGACACCAGATACGATTGGCTGAGGTGCCTCTCGTGAACGATTTTAGCCTTTATGCTCTAATTGTAAGTATTACAGACCCATACATCTCCCTATCACAAGACAATCTTTGGTACTACCAGCGAAAACAAACTCAGCATGGAGAGAGAAACGTTTATGCAGGTTTAGAAATACTAGTTAACATATGAAATTTTTTTAAAGTTAAAATGTCACAGAGTTTAATTATGATTATTATTTATGACAGGCTTTAGTATAGAATAAGCAAAAAGAATGTATTAAAATAATTAAAGACAAGATAGAGTAGAGTATGCACTTCCCCTGTCTTGAGAAGGCTAAAGAGGTTATTTTGTGTTTTTGAGGGGTGGGGGGTAGTAATGTAACGAGTAGTGTAACTTATTACTTTTGAAATAAAGTAATCAGACCAGTAACTTGATTACTTTTAAAAGGAGTAATCAGTAATCAGTAATTTAATTACATTTCCAGAGTAACTTGTCCAACACTGCTTACACATTGATACATCTGTTGCTAGAAAGTTGTCAGTGTGTTTGTCTTTAACCATGTAGCAGAGCAGAGCTTATTTTTTGTTTCATTGTTTTGTAATTTTATTTTATTTTTTATTTTCTTGTCATTGCTTTCATTTTGAGTATTGATGTTTTGTCAACATTCATGTAAAACAATCATTGTACTTGGGGGGGAATAAAATAACACTGACTAGCTCTAACAAAAACAAAGACTCAAAGAAACAATACAAATCGTCAATCACAATCTGAGCCTTTCACAAATTTATGACATCTGCGCGAATAATTGTAAGGAGACAAGTCCAAAACAAAATAATTCAACCCTGTGCCATAATTCACAACACAGGGCTTGGAACGGCCATTACACAGTGAAATGAAATTACAGAAAGTAAAACAAAGCAGAGAATGCAATCTCCTATGGCCGGACTGAGGTTTACCCTGTTTGACTTTTCAGCACGTGTAAAATCGCAAATAGACGGAGACAGCTGATATGTCATCACCGGAGAATTGTGGGGATAAGAAAATACAATGAGGTCTCGGCGATGAGAGCCTAAAAAGGTTAACCGTGGAACTAAATGTTCTCTCTCGCCGGGCCTGTAATGCAATTTCAGCAAAAAGAACATGAAACGTTCTCGCGCCAGCTCCCTGTCCATCTCGTGAACTCCAAAGTGATGCTTATCATGTCTCTGAAAATATGCACTTAGTGGCCCAACAGGGCCGTGAGGCTGAAAGAATGCAGCGGTATTGAGTTGCTGGCACACATTGAGTCTTTCTGAATGCACATTTGTCTAGGCCGTATGAACCTCACTTCAACCAACTTTATTTGTTAGAAAAATAGATTTTCTGGGAAAATCCAAACCTCCAGGTCCTGACCACAAGCCTTAATTTTTAATATTTGTCTGGCTAAGTCAAACCGATTTCATTGTCATATTTAATGTTTGTCAATTTCAGGTGTTTGGCATTTGCCACAGTAAACTACGTTTGTGGAAACATATACACGAATCTGACTTAATTCAAGTTTCTCTTGACCTTAAAAACATTTTGCTGTAATTCGCAAGCTTGCAATTTGTTTTATTACACATATAAACTATAGTCACATATGAATTCCTTTACATAACCAAATTGTTTAAAAAAACATCTTGAAAAAGACAAGACAGAGTTGACAGTGAATGAAAAACAGCTATCAAGACACCTATAAATATGTGTCTACTGTGAAGTCGCTCAAATATAAGAGAACGATTACATTTGCTGCAATCCTTCTGAAACCACGTATCTCCATATTTTGTGGTTTTTATTTTTTGCTATAAATCATAATTAATGGTCATCGTTTATGTTTGTCAATAGGTTTTAAAAAAAAGTGTTTGTCAACATCGACGACGACAGTACGTAATCATAAGTTGCTGAGCAACTGTGCATTTGGATATCCGAGGTTTAGGAAGGACAGAAACACTTTGCTCACTAAATCATTAAGTCCATGTGAGTTACTTTACAGTTTATGATTTTACCATTGAAACAAAATTTGCAGAATATCCATAATAACAAAGAAATAGGCATATCCAAAAATATTATTGATATGACCTGCCTCTTACGTGCTCGTATGAATATTTCTCCCAGCATTATTAAACTCCCTGCAAAACTTCCACCTTTCAGTTCATTTACACTTGCGTGCATTTGTAATAATCCCCTTTTTAATTAGGACTGTCCACTTAACACCTTCCGAACAACAGGACAGCCTAACAGAAATGATCTCTCCATAGTGTTATTATCATAAATACATCCGCCAGCTTCTACGACGAGTAATTAACAAGTTTCCACCAGTTCATAAATCCTTCATTAAAACACATTCTTCAAATGCACTGCCGTGATGGCAAGGGGGAACAAAATTCCACACGTGCTGGAGAGGCTTATTTTGCCTCCAGGAATTTAGGTTAGGATCCAGCGGTCGAATGTAAACAGTATTCTATAAGAGCTTCAAGCTGTCACGGAGAAGTCAGTTTTTACTGTCTGATTAAAGATTGAGCAACGCTGGCTTAGCTGAACTAATATTTGGAAAAGACGGAGATAAATGACTTGTGTGTGTTTAACCAGATGCAGGCCTGGTGCACTCGGTCGGCTGCATACGTCCACGTAGTCGAGGGATCTCCTCTGCCAGCTGTAGCTTTTCTGGAGAAGTTATGCGGATGTGTAGGAAGCTGGCATGAAATAGTTTTGGAAAGTTGATATGTACTGCGGTGGGACTTTCTATTCGCTAATGTTGCGACATACTCTCATTTAAAACAAAAAAAAGTTAATACAAAACGTAAGATGCAGGATCTAAGATATAAACTTTCATTTTAAATATACCCTTCATTTTACTTTTTTAGATATACTGTATCCACATTTCCTTTATGGCTTTATCCAACTCTCCGACTTTAGTAAAAGCACCAGCTGCGCATATGGAAGAACACAGAGTCCCTTAGCAAGGCCAAATATAACTCAAAACACCATATTAGTCAGCTCATTTTATTCAAGTAATTTTCAAGGTGTTCCCTGTGACTGTTCAAGGAGGCTGTAAAGCCTCTCAGCGTGATGTGGGTTGTTGTGTTGTTTTAAATGGTGAACACCCATGCTTCCAGACAAACAGAAATGAAAACCCCTTTCAACAAGTCAAAGATTCAAAGAACTTAGTGATATACCGCATCCACTTGAAAAACTTTTGGCAGGCTGTATATCACACAAACATAAACATTATTCTTTATCCGATCATTAAATCTGCTTTTAACTTTACTTTATAGGCAGTTCGTTTTTCTACATTTAGTACTTTCAAAACATCAACCTTACAAGCACAGCCCAATGATATCAGTGATATACATCAAATGAATGGATTTATTATGGAAATATTGACGTAAGCACTTTTGTGGACCTCTGAGTAACCCTATGTAAGTAAACTAACAGAGTATCTAAATGCAAGAAGCAGCTCTGTGTACTTCAGACTGACATGTTCTGAGCTGCATATTCTCCCTTCCAAATAATGAGATCCCTCCATTAAAAAAAAAAAGTTTTGCAACACCAGCCTGTGCTGTGGATTTGCCTATGAGGGAACTTCCTGTCTGGGCCGTACCCCCGCCTGTGCTGGCAGCCCCTAACAACACAGGCACTCTCTACAGTAGGAGGGTCAGAAGTTCAAACCCCAGGTTTTAACGGTTAAGGCCGGGATGTGAACTCCTGACCTCCCAATGTGAAGGGAGGTCAGCACTTCAATGCAGAGCTGCCTGAATTTACAACTCCATGCTGACTCCACGCAAGCACAGCAGAAAGCACCTGATAGCATCTCCTTCAGGGAGGGGGAGTGGCCCCGGTCTCTTTGTACTTTCAGTCACAGCCGGCCCGCGCCATAAATCATGTTAATTAGTTGACTGATAAAATAAATCTTGAAAAGTCAAGGCGAGATCCTGTTTCCCGGGCTGTAGTTTAGCCTGCTCTGCGTTATTTGTCATCTGCGAGTCACTGTTTAATCTAGCCATTTGTAGCAGGCGCTTTATTGCAGGGAATCTGGTGGGAATGAGAGGGTCTGACACAGGTAGCTTAAGCTCATCCATCTTTCCCTGGGTGGTCTGCGCAGGCTGCCGTTGTCAAAGAGCCCAAACATGGGCTCGATCAGCGGGGAGTGGGTTTGCATGCAGATGCTACACTTCACTAACGCGCAGTGTTAAAGTAATCATTTAGCACCAGATTTCCTCCAGTAATAGACTTGTCGTAACTTCTAAAATGTCAATGAATTCAACGCAAATATGGGGATGATGGTTTGTTTTTTTCTGTTAATGGTTTTATTGCAATGTGTGAATGTGTATATATCAATGTCCATATATATCGTCGCTGTACTTCCAAAACCAAACGTGTATGTGTGTTTACACACTGCAAACTAATCAACGTTAAAATTTAAGTTAAAAAGCTTCTTTAAGTTTTTAAGTTAAATCAAATTAGCTTTATGAGTCAATTGAACTTAAATGATATTGAGTTGTAAAATACAACTAGACTTTTTATTCAATTGACTCAAAGCTAATTTGATTTAACTTAAAAATTTAGGGCCTCTGAAATTGTTGATTTTTTTACGGTGCATATGTCGTTTTAAATATATATACAGTATAAATATTTTAAAAAGTACAGTGCACATGTTGTTTTAAATATTTTTTTTTTTTTCCTCGCCACAGCAGAGCAGTGCAGTGTTGGCTTGCTCACCGGGAGACTGCATTTATTTATTTATTTATTAGATATTATTTATTATAATGATCTTGCTTGGTCTATAAACACCATGCACTGTGCTGTGTTTTTCTAATTTGCTCCTGTAAAGCTGCTTTGGAACAATGCACATTGTGAAAAGCGCTATATAAATAAAATTGAATTGAATTGAATATATATATATATATATATAAACAGTATATATATATATATATATAGGGGCAATGTTATTTTGCCCAAACTTAACTTCCGATTGAACTCCACAAAAAATCCATTGTTTTAATTTAATTTAAAACAATTAACATACAATACAATACAAATATATATTAATAGAAATTAAATATAAAATACATTTATATATTATAACCAAACGCAGACCGGAAGTTAACTTCGGGCCAGGCACGTGTGTCCGATAAAACGTCTATATGACTATGTATATATATTTAATATAACGCTATTTAAACTCAAGAAAGTTTTAAAAAATGTTTTTGTTCAACCGACAATACTATTTTCATTAATGCAGTGTACTGTATTTTTGAGGACAAAAACTAAAAACGCCAAAAAATGGGTTACACTTTATATTAAGGTACACAAATTCATCATTAACTACTTGCTTATGAACATGCATATTGGTTGTATATTAGTACGTAAAAAACACATTCTAATGCCTTATTCTACATTCCTTAATTCTACCCAATACCTAAACCTAAAAACTACTCTATAAACAGTAATTAGGAGTTTATTGAGGCAAAAGTCGTAGTTAATAGTTAGTTAATAGTGAAAATTGGTGCCTATTCTAAAGTGTGATCAAAAAATATTTGCTAAAACCTAGATTGTGACAATTAATGTGGATTAAAAATGAACTAAAACTCAAAAAAAGACTAAAAATAAAACCTTGGATTATTTAATTAATCTCCAGGCTGTGATTTGAGGCTGTCAAATTTCTTTTTTTTTTAAATAAGCCGCTGTTTGACTGAGATAAAACACCAAATTTCAACAAAACTTATTAATGAACTATTAAAACAATGCAAATGCAAAACAAGTGATGAAAACAAAAACTAGATTGTTTAGTTTTAAAACTTAACCCTGATACAAATTTCTTAGTGGCCTCATATTGTTGCAAACAGAATTGAATACTAACAGTCTACCAACACAAGGAAAGACTACGTCCACACACACTACACAAGTTTCAAAATGTTCAAATAAAATGGCCAGAAAGGACATTTTTAAAGCCTCTTAAAGAGGGCCATGAAAATAAGACAATTTCTCAGCTATGGTGCCCCCTCAAAACAGATCTGAGAGGTCGTCTCTACACAATAACAGCACGTTCAGAAGTCTCGTTGATAATTACAGCTCTTTTGCCCCAGTGTTTTGTGTTTTGCTTTGCTTGTTCCATTTCAGAGGCTAACAACCCTTCATTATTCATGGTTTGACTGGCTTCTCACTGAAGCAAATTACACAGGGGAGTGACAGCTTTCAGAAGAGACACACTCCTTGTAAATCACAGAGATGAGGCTTCAACTCCTGAACTCTCACCTGTTGACCCTGCGGAGGGGTCATTCCTGCCACCAGTCACAATCTAGCTGAAACCAGCTCTGACATAATATACAACAATACATCTGCTTAGACACATCATCACACTCTTGTGATTGGTTTATATGGCTCGTATAGTTTATGTGTGTTTCACAGTAAGTAAATGTACCTTTGACTGCTTGCTCTGTGCATTGGGTCTGGCAGTAAAAACGCAGCCCAGATGTGCCGCCGTCTTTTATGTTGTTGACTTTCATTAAAATAAATGAATTTAAAATATTTTTCATTTCAGTTTAATATTCATTTGACCGAAAAATGACATTTCTTAACTGAGAAGCACTTGAAAAGGTCACATGGCATTAGTTTGAATATTTATTTTCAATTTTGTACAATTGCAGTGTTTAGAAACATTTAATTCAGCTGATGTTGGTTTTGATTACTGAAAGTTTTATTTGATTCCATGACAATCATAGATGGCTGCACTTTTCAGTGTCTGATGTTGAGAATAATCGTCATGTGTCATGTGCCATACACCTTACAAAACTTGTCAAAAAGCTATTTGCTGAGACCACGATAATGTAAACAAAAGACAAAAAGAAGGAAAATAAAGCAAGATGTCATTTTGCTTTCAAAGAGGCTTGGGCAGTTTCAATTGAGATTGTAGACCAACACATCACAGGGCAGCCATGAATGGCACCAGCTGAAATGAATAGGTGAGCTTACCTTGATGCAAACCCCATTGTCATTCGTTAAATACAATAGTACAAGAATCTCTTACGACTCATTACCAGAGTGGGCGTTTCGTTTGCGAAGTGACATCAAAGCTGTCTCATGGGCTTGTGCCAACTTGTTACGCACTGTGCACAAAACAAGCGTGAATAAAAGTTTCAGCAGGGACAAACAAAGTCTTTGTGGCCCTGATGACTTTCAGACAGTAGTGAAAAGGCAGGTGTGATTGCATCAAAGCAGCCTTCAAGCACGCAGTCGAAAAAGGTCCCCCGAAAGAGCCTGACCTGTTTGAAAGGTCATTGTTCCTCTGCCCTGCCTTTCTTTATCTTGGCGTACAATACGGGATCAAGAGAGGACATACAGATTGGCCGAATCATAGAATTAGTATTTATAGTCAAATTGATAAGGATGAGTGGATGGATACTGTGCGTAAGTTACGTTCCCACCCATTTCCACGTTCTCACAGGAGGGGATTATGAAGATGAAGCTATCTCACGCTAACTATTGATCCGCTTTTTTTACCTCGCTAGGAAAAAGAAAGCCACGTCGATAAAATCATCACATAACAAATTTGTTTTTCAATTGCGCTCCCAGAAATAATTACGTTGGATGACATAAGCGGGCCCGACATGGAATCTAAACAGGCGAAAAGCACCACAGGATCTGAATGCCGTGATTCACAAAGTTCCACACGAGCGTGTTTGTTTACTGAACATTTCGGCTAATTTGATTATGCTTCCAGCTATAAAAATAACTGTAGTACACTCCAGCTCCATTTAATGCATTTTACTGAATCCACTCCAAAGATCTTCCCTTAAAATCAGTTTACAAAAATGCTAAATAAATCTGCAGATTATGTCTGGGTCTGGTCTAGACTCAGATTTTGCAGATGTATCATAAGTACGTTATATGACCTGATTGTCTTGCTGGGTTTGGACTAATAAAGCCACTTTCTTTCCCAGCGCTACTGAACCAAAGCACATGAGCCAATTCAATTATTCTGGCGCAGCGCTAATATCACCATCTAATGGTAGATAATACACAATATTCAAGAGTTCAATGTGTACAGTGTTTGTAAATGCCTTGGTAAAGGGCTGTACTTAATCATCCATTTCACACTCCTGGGAATGCGCTGAAATAACTAATAAGAAGACCCTGGCATTAACTCAGCCTCAACGCGCTCACCAGGGATGCAAAAGCAACAGAGAAAAACAATAATATACAATTTTATAATTTAAATGTACAGATCTTCTACAATTCTCTACTGCCAAAAATACAAAAAAGTCTTTATGAAAAGGGCTTGAAAATATAGCAACACAGTAACTTCACTGAATATGGATGAATGAAGTGTTGTAAATGGACCAAGACTAAAAATGCAAAGAAAAACAAAAACACAAAATCACAAATTTCTGATAAAAGAAAGATGTATTATGAAGATCCCTGTGCAAGATACATCATAATGTTTCATATATGGCTTAAAGTAAACCCTGCAAATAGAAATCCATTATAATGAAATCAGCATATACTCCAAATATATATTCTCAGCACAGACGTGTTACAGTTTCCAATGCATCAAGATTATTTATGGCTTGCCATTATAAAAGCTTGTATAATTTATGACGTTCAATTAATGCGATACCTTCCGTGAGCTCCCAGGGTTTTTTCCAGAGATACGCTGATACGCACATGCCAAAAATATGCAGCAACGCCATTTATGCTGTTAGAGGAGGCCTGAGACTGATTTATGAACATGAATTAAAAAGAATGAAAAATTTATGACAATTTGAGGCAATTTGTGGCCAGCCATAAAACTATTACAGAATTTGGAGTTGCATTTAGCTCTTTTGTCTCCGAGCGACGCGAGATGACTTAATTGTACAAAAATATGAGAAAATACGCCAATTCTTTTGTTCAAAAGTAAATGACAACCAAACTAAGTTCAGACGCAAAGGACAGATATTTCTCAAGGGTATGATTACGTGAAACTTTAATCACTGGGGCTGTTTAAAGAGTCAACACCCTGTTTCGACTGTAATGCGCCCGCCTGTGCTCTTTTGCATTAAACCATAGCGTCCTCTGGTACACTGACTGAACACCTTGGCAATGATTGAATGAAAGCCCATCCCTGACTGACAAATGATATATTAAGCTTTCGTCTGCTGGGGGGAAGCCAGGCATGTCAGTTACCTGTTACAGAAGAAGCTCCACTTGTCAATCTGCTGTGCGCCTGGCTAAACAAGATCTGAAATGTTAAAGTCCTCCTGCATCACAGCTTCTCACTGAGCTGTGTACGCCTATATATCCAAATCATGTGACACACATCAATCACTGTCTGTAATAAATGCCTGCATCTCACATGGCACCGCTGAATCACATTTGTTAAGTCCAGGAATATTTGACTGCAAGTTGAAAGCTTAAAAATGTAAAGGTAAAAATGGTAGAAAAATAAAAAATAGCATCACGGCAAATAAAACATCCTGAAGTTTAAAGTCACCATTAACGTGAAAAAAGGTTCAGGTCAAAAAAACATTAACCTGCCCTCTAAACAAATTCTCTTCACTGAATGATGTACGTGATGTATGTCAATGGCCAAATCGCATTTCATGGTCAGGCTTCCAACTTCCAGTTATCCAATCAATTCCCAAAGGACGAAATTAAGTCCCGCCCTACGTCACAATAAGGAAAGAAACACCATAACTGATATTTAGGAACTATTGAGTCAAATTTAAGAACTCCGCATGAACTGTTACAATCAAAAACACTATAAATGATTCCATAAACATGGTTTCATAAAACCACATCCAAATATTTCTTAAACTTGAAATTCAGCTCAGTTTTTATAAACATATTTATGTAAAAGCTTTCTACCCGCCAGGTGACTGCCCTATTTGGAATCACTATTAAAGCTTTTTTTTGCGCACACGTGCGTGCAAATGGCCCGACATCTGAGTCATTAATAAAAATCTGCCCAAATGCTGGCACAGGTCCGGGCTGTTGTATGGGGCTGTGTGGTTCCTCTATGTGCCTGGGAACGCGTGCACTCATCTCCTTGGCTCTGCTGGCGTTGATTGTGTATGATTAATGGTTTAAAGGAACAGGGAGAGAAAGGTCAACTCCTGGGTTGGAGTCAGAGCAGCTACACAGGGAGTAATTAAGACATTTGTGTAAGCATGATTAATAAGCCTGAGCTGACACTGTGTACTGTAAACAAGAGGCAACCAGATGGTTTGCCACATAACGCATCTTACGGCGAGACGGAGCATCGGCTAAATGAAAGCACGCTGTATAACCCCTCCAGGATTCACCCAGTGAGCGGAATGCACGGGTCATGATGGGACAAAAGTAGAAGAATGCCGAGGAAAGAAATGTGTTGTGTCTAAATGTGGAACAATCTGTAGCTAACTTAAATCTGATGCAATCCAAGGATAGAGCAAAAAGAATTTGTAAAGAATTTGGGGACACACATTTTAATATTGTCGTTAAAAGAGCTGTTAGATATCGGTCACTGTCCTTCCGAAACCTCAGACGTCCAAATTCACTGTTTTTCAGGAAATGGAAAATAAACTTTTTAAATGATTAAATACGGTGTTGTCAAAGTTGACAAGCACTTCATAATACGTTTTATTGGTTAGATATGTGCAAAACACAGTGACAAACATTAAGGGCCCTATTGTACACCCGGCGTAACGCGGCGCAAGTGTTTTTGCTAGTTTCCACCCGAAGCAGTTCTCATTTTCCCGTCCTGCACCGCGTTGTTTAAATAGCAAATGCATTTGCGCTCATTTGTGCGCCCATGGGCGTGTTGGTCTAAAAAAGAGGTGTGCTCAGGCGCATTGTTGGCACGTTGCTATTTTGAGGAACTGAGTTGGCCATAGACCAACTCAAACCTGGTCTAAAGTCTAAAATCAACGGCGCAATATTTTTTTTGTTTAAAAAAAGAGCGCATTAGTAGAAAATGCGCCTCAGGGCGGGTCCACATACAAAGCGCTTTCACTTTACTTATTACACAGAGGGAAGCGCAGCAGCACACAAACATGCCAAATATAAAAAATAAATGGATTACAATGTAAAAGATTATTACTGTGTACATAAAGATAAAAATCCGGCTTGTCATGTAGATGATCTGCTCGCGATAGACCATGCGCCTGGGCACGCCGACCGTTTTCCCGTCGTTAAATTAGCAAAAGTGAATTCGGACACGCCCTGAGTGCACCTGCGCCGTGCGCTTTAAACCATGCGCTTAGATCGTGAAAATAGGACCCAAAGGGTGACCAGTAATAATAATTTAAAGCAAAAAATAAATGTCAAGAAATATGGAGATACAAGGTTTCAGAAGAACAGCAGTGATATGTTGGTTCAAATAGATTTAAACTTAAAACCTTTTTTGAAGAGGTACCCTTATTTTGACACTCTCCACATCTTAATGCAATGTCAGCATACATATTTCTGCCAAAGCGTGCATTTCTGTTGAACTAAACCGTCTTCATCTGCATCATCTGCATTACGATGCAACAACAAAACAGTGGTTACAGCCAAAAAAAGATTTGTCGTCATGTTGGATTCAATTTTTGCGGAATCAACAAATATTGTGTCGCTGACTTAAAGAAACAATATCAGATTGTATTGCGATGAAACATCAGATTTACCCTCCTGATTTAAACACAATTTGCTGATCTGGTATAATTACTGTTTGTATTACCATACATAAAATTGTGCTATGTTGATAGCTCAACAAGCTAATTTAAAAAACATTAGACCAAAATTCGTCTTTTATCTATGTTCATCAAGAACTACAAACCAATATAAGTTTGGGAACGCCTGTCCTAGACATTTGTCATGTGGGTTGTATAAAGCTCTCTCTCTCTCTGTCATCAGTCATGTGACCAGCCATATAGAGGGATTAGCTGTAGCATGTAGAGAGAAAAGCAGGGAGACAGGTGTCAAAACGCTCCAGCAAGCAAAGCTAACGACTGCTAATCAGCTCTGTTGTTCTCTCGCAATACACGTCCAATTCACGAGTTTCATCCTGCATGAAACACAATTACGGTGGGTTTGAAGTTCAGAGTAAACGTACTCAACCGTCTCTTCGTGTAAACGTTAGCACTCAAGGGGAAAAAAGACCAAGATTTAGTCGCGAGACAGAAACAGAGCTCTCGTATGTCTGCGTGTGTGACAGAAAGCAGTGATGGGCTTAATCGCAGATGATCACAGATCCAGATGACAAGACGTGGAAGTCCTTACTCCTAGACATCATTACGTCACATCATAACATTCGATTGGAGCAGAAGTGAAACGCCACAGGTTGTGAGGTTAAGTCTGCTGAACAACCCTATCGAAAAACAAAACAGGTTCAATCAGCTTACCATTCTATGTGTTTAGCTGGTTTTTACCACAGGCTGGTTTTAAATGGTTTAAAAAGTCCTTCAATATCTATTTACTGTATGCATTTTGCAGAAGCTTTTGTACAGACCAACTTAAAGTGATAGTTCACCCAAAAATACAATTTCTATCAACATTTACTCACCCTCTTGACATTTCAAACCTGTATGATGTTCTTTCTTCTGCAGAACACAAAAGAATATATTTTGAAGAATGTTGTTAACCGGCACCCATTCACTTGCATTGGTTTTGTGTCCATACAATAGAAGTGAATGGGGGCCAGTGCTGTTCGGTCACCGACTTTCTTCAAAATGTCTTTTTTTGTGTTCTGCGGAAGAAATAGTCATAAAGGTTTGAAATAACAAGAGGGCGAGTAAACTTTCATTTTGGGTGAACTATCACTTTAAGAGGGCATTCAAGCTACATTTTTTTATCAGCATAATACTTAGTCACTATAATATTTAATATAGAGCAACGAGGGACTAGATTTCATTGTAAGTGTAACTATCCCACAGTAATCTGTCAAAGCATCTCGATACGCAATGCCATCTACAAAAGCGGATAATTAGAACAAATACAGAGATTAACATCGAAGAGACACGATTTATCGCTTGACACTTTATCATGTCACGGTTACTTAAGACACCGTGGAAGATGCGAGATGGCATGTACCGGCGTGATCTAACAGAAGCAGTAAAAATACATGAAAGAAATATCTGACACTGATCCTCAGCCTGTGCGTTACTGCAATGACCACTGGCACTAAAGTCACAGTTATCCACACCGTAATGAAATGTACTACGGCAAAGCTGAGGCTCAAGGTGGAGCAATGTGATACTGCCCTCAAAACCATCTCCATTAAGCCCTCATCCGAGCAAAGCAGAGACCTGGGAAAGAGGAGCGTGGAGGAGGGTGAGGAGTGACAGAGAACAGCTGGGGTAACTCTCAGCGGGAGCCAGTGCGGTACAGGGGGCTCAGCGTTGGCCTGGCGAGGGCGTAACAGGGGCTGCCATTAAAATTCACACCGCTTTTATCCAGGACATCAAAATGGCCACTTTACCCCTACATATGGATGCAGCGTTCCCTTGTTCTCCTAATGGTAGTAATCTGTTCCCAGAACATGAAAGGATGAATTGGAAACAGGTGTTCGACGCTGGATATGTAAGCTTATTAAAAGCTTCACCAGCTGGTGATCAAGTACGCACGAGGGCTGATTCGCTCCGACATGAATTACATTTTTAATTTCGGAAATCTTTCCCACATAATTGTTTTTATAAATATCAAATTCATTACGGCCCTTTCTCTTATGCACATTTATCTTTATTTACTTCAAATGATCTGAGCTGGATCGAGTACAGCGTAAATCAACAGCAACTATGATGAGAGGAAAAACAAATCCAACTCCAGTTGGAAGCGGCGAAGTGTCCGTCCTCTCAGCGTTCTCAAAGAGAGAGAGAGAGAGACTGTTGAATTAGCTTGGCTTCACATTAATTGTAAGTGAGTTCAGACATCAGGCCAGTGCTGTTCCACACATCATCGGGCCTGAGCCGGAGCGACTCTGACAGGCACAGAGCAGAAAGCCTTTGTCTTTATAAGGGCCACTGAGAGATGAAGAATGGGGCCAGATACAATGACACAAGCTTAGGCTTCATATGGCCTGGAATCATAGCAAACTTCAAACCTGAAAAACAAGGCAAGGACCATGCAGAGGTGCCAAAGAGCAAACAATCACACGCACGGTGGATCCCGGCCAGGAGCCCCTCTGAGGAATGGAAAAGCAGTGAAGTACGTATATGGTACCATAGTAAACATTGCATGTGTGTAGGAACGCATCGACATTTAGCTCGAGATAAAAACTCTTTAGTTTCAACTCTTGGATGCTGATTAAGGAGGACTCACAAAGAGCATTTATCAAAAGAGGAAGGCCACTCGAGGCACGTTTGGGGGCCATCGCCCCTGTGCCTCAGAGGATGATGAAAACCAGGGCTTTGCACTTCCTAATAAAAAGTCTGCAGTAATGTTGGCTGGGTGTCTCGATTGGAAAACTGTTTGTCCTTTTGTCCTGTCCAAGTTTCTTAAACTGCTGTCAGCTCGATTGTTCTGCCGGAGCAAAATTATTATGCACCTGTCATCGGCGGAGGAGGGGGGCTGGAAAACTAAAATAATGAAATGTGAGCCGTAAAACGTCCTGCCCAGACGAGAGAAAAATCAAGGGTTGACAAAATATTTCTTCCTCCACATGAAATGAGGAATTTTGTATGACAACGTGTTGAATGTAGTCACAATTTCATTTTCTTGATTTATTCGTTTATAATTGCACAATTGATGTATACAAAAACAGTAAATTTCATAATCAATGTTATTCAGTACTATATGTTCAGAGGTGTATAAAGACCTTACATAATGAAGCGTGATGTATTTATCCTTAGAATGAGCTATTTCTATCTACATACACCGCAGGTCCCCTTACATGGAATTCACCATGTTGTTTCTACAGTAGCCCTAAATGGACAAACTGCTCTACAGAGCGTTTTCGTAAATACATTATCTCATTCGTCAAAGAAACGAAAACATGACGACATTTTAGTTCTGTGTCAGCCACCGTAGTGCTTCGAAAGAGAGGGGTGGAGTGAGCTATTGGTTGCAATTCACAACCTCATCACTAGGTGTCGCTAAATACCACACACTGGACCTTTAAGCTGTTGCGCACCTGTGAGCAGCAGTGACTCCGTCCATATTTAACGTACATCTGAGTGTTTCCAGGCCACTAAACTTAAAAGCAGTTAGAGACAGGAGTCAGTTTAATCGCTGTAATTTGTGGTAAAAGTGACACTGTAATAATCGCGTGATTTATGAGTCCATTCTGATCTATTTTTATAGGTAATCAACCTTAAAAGTGTAGCAGGAGTATCTGAATCGAGAAGAGATTAATGCCGTTCCTTTACAAATGACTCTATGGTGTCATTAAGGCCTTTCAGTAATAGTACCTTAAAAGTTCGTAGGCTCAAGATGAGGTGGAAGTCAAATAAAAGACTACGACTACTGGAAGTTCAAAGAATACGTGTGGGACACTTTTCAATGCAATTTTAATGCAAAACCAATCAAATTAATATTTGTAATGTTGGTATTGTTTCTATTCAAATAAGAATAATGTTGTTTTTGTTGTCATTCATTATTAAAATAATACATAACCCCAAAAAATCCACCTTTATCTTATTCAAATATGGAGCATCACAAACGCCACATTTGATCTAAATGTACGTCTTTTAAAACCTGTGCTACTCCAAAAGTGCTCGTTCTGACTGCTCATGTTGACAGCCAAACACGACCACATCCTCCTGCCAAAGGTTTAGCCATCGCTTTGATCGCTCAGGCTCCTAAATCAACAGCAGAAAAAGTTCACTCGCGGGTCAACAGAGTCATCTGATCACCACATTCCAGAAGACGGATCTTCATGACAGTCACACTGCCTCTGTCCCCCGTCACGCAGACGTCACACATCATCAACGACCAATCAAACGTGCTGCTTTTCTCACCTCACCAAACCCACACAATTCTCATACAGTACCTAACTGTCACGATTCTCGTGGTGGAAGAACCCAAACGCAGGCAAGCAGTGAAGGGGTTAACAGAATACGTTTAATAAACAATAACAGAAACAAAACACCCACGAGGGGGTAACAAAGACACGACTAAGGCAAAAACTGAAAACAAAACACTTCCCTCGGTGGGGCAAAAATAAAAGGACAAAATAATACAACTATGACACAACGTCTACTAACAGGCAGGGAACAAGCACAATAAAACAATACAAAGGCACAGCAAAACTCACTAAGAGAGGACTGGTGCACGAACGGACACACAACACCACGTAGTACAGAGTACAATCCACACGCACAAGACAAAGAAACAAGAGGGTATTTAAAGGGGAGACAAACGAGGGATAACGACACAGGGCAGGTGTGGGTAATGAAACACTCAGGGAAGGATAACAAGGAAACGAGATGGCGGGAAACAGAGACGAGACACTGGAGAGAACGTATATTATTGTCAAAAGGACAATAATATGTTTCTCTCCACACATAACTAAAGGCTTTGCCATGGCTCTGCTACAGGACCAAGAAAGACATGACTTAAATGAAGCAGAGCCATGACACTAACAATATGCTCATGGACGCTAGCATTCTACACTTTAACTCTAGGTGTGTAATACGTTTATGGCACATGCTAGATGCCTTGGACTCATTGTAAATCTGTTTTAAATAACTTTTAGACACGACAACAGAGCATAAAAGGATGTCACAACCCCACAACTAATAAGTCACAGCTAAACTAACATTTCCCCTACCCGCGACAGCCAACTCGCATACTTTATTGTACACTAAGAGCACGCAGACGACACGGATAAACAGCGCCGATTGTTAAAAATACAAACAAACAAAAAACGCTATGCTTTTAGTTCTAGCTCCTGTGGGACCAATTGTTACAAAACAAAACAGGTCGGCTTGTAATTCCAGCTCCTTTGGGATGTTTAAAGGCATCAAACAGTGTGCCATTCACGATATAGCGTCCTTTATGGTTGAAGCAAAAGAAAAGATCCAATTAATAGAGCATATCAATCTGCTAACACTGTCACAACATATTCCTCTTGATTCATTACAGTGCAGGCCCGAGTCCTTCCTGGCAGCCCGTGTTGCCTAGTAATTACACTTCTTCCTTTGACAACCTGCATGATTGTTTTCCTAACAGTATATTACTTCGTTAGTACTTTCCAATGCTGGTTATTTTTAAACTGTCACGTTTGCCAGACTCATCCTGATTTGCACTCGTCTGTTTATCATAACAATCATTAATAACCGTCACTTGGTGTCATCAATATAACAGGCTGCTTCCCTCATTAGCATGTGCTGCCGTTGTGCGCCGCCGAGAGCCCGGGTGTTTTCCACCAACAGGCCCGGCCAATTACTCTGCCCAAATGGAATCGCATTAATCAAAACTTAACAAGGTGGCAAATTTAAAGATATCAGATTGTAGGAGACAGCGCAAGTAATATGTCACTGTCAGAGGTGCTATGTAGGTATGCGGTGGGCCGCACTAAATATATCCCCTCGCGTGGGTTTTGACGTTTCATGTGATCTGACAACTATCAAAGCGAAAGGCCTGAGAGGGCTTCGAACACCCCGCGTCTGATGACTTATGCCTTATTCGGAGAAAGACGGTGTGCGAGTCTGCGTGTGTGAGAGAGGGAGAGAGAGAAGTAATGACAAAGAGCACCTTGCATGCATAAGGTACACAATAGGGCTTGAAACTTGAAAATTGCTAATTAAAACTTCTCAAAATGTACTTAATTTACTCAACAAATGATCAGCGCAAAAAGGAGCATAGGCTGATGTTGACGGTTAACCTAAATATTATGAGCCATTTTATTTTGTATTTTTCCTTTAATTGCAATTGCACAAATTCACACTTCAGAG